>NW_026555110.1:0-98260 GCF_021234165.1 Pteronotus mesoamericanus
TCCAGCATGGCAAGAGGAAGGACTGAGGTCAAACTGCCCTACAACACACACACACACACACACACACACATACACACACACACACAGTGACTTGTGACTTCTTGGGCCTTGTTATCACCCAGGTCTTCTCTCCCTGACGCAGTAATTGGAAAAGGAAGGGCACAAGTCATGAGGCCAACACTGGACCATCTTTACACTGAGGAATGTAGAAAGAGCATCCAAATCCCATTGGTTAAGCTTCCCATGGACATGTAAACATGGGACTCCATTGCGTATGGCCATTTTGTGTCCCTTAAAGAACTTAAGTTATTTAAAGAGATGTAAAAAATTGGTTAAAAAGCAGAGAGGAAAACGTGAACATAAAGGGGAAAAGATCTAATCATTCAGGTGCCACTGAGTGACTGAGATGTGGCAAGTTCCGGGTTCTGGCAGCTCCCAACCCCAGGTTCATCTCCTTGACGCCCAGAAAAACTGATAAAACAGCAAAAAACAATTTATCAAAGAGAAAGGAGTGGTATTTTACATTGTTAAGAAGCTGTACAGAGAAGGAAGATGGCGGAGGAGTGAATGGGCGTCACACTGACCTCCTCCCAAGACCAAACTGGAATTTTGACTAAATTGTGGAGAAATCACCTGGAAAACAATGGAACAATAAAGGGAGAGGAGACTTGGAGCCGCGGACAGACAGTGGAATCAACTCTTACACATCCCAACTGGTGTGAAGTGCGGTGCAGGCTCCAGAGCGGGTGCTGGGCACCCACGGGCACCAGCACCAGAGGGACATTGAAACGGCCAGTTAACTCCCCCTGAGAAGAACAGCGTCTGAATCATAAACAGGGACCCCCTAGACTACAACAGCGGAAACCAGGAAAACACACAGACAAAACGCAACCCCGAAAAGCTTAGGGGAGCTCTCTGCCAGAGACAGGCGGCTGGGGATGCAGAGACAAATAAAGGGCCAACGCAAAAATTTGCAGTGGCAGCCGGCCTCCTTGATCTCTGGGTAGAGGCAGCAGCAGAGTGGGCTGGTGCCTGGGAAAAGATTGGTGAGGAAAACTTTGTGAAGAGAACTGAGACGGTGGACGGTGGAGCCCCGGTGATGACTCATCTCCCAGTCTGCAGCTACGATCTCGCTCAGGCATAAGGGAATCAATTAACCTGCCTTTTGTGTGCTCCGCACACAGCTTGTGTGCATGTGAGCTGCGGGGCTGAGTGCAGACTGGCTGGAAGAAATAGAGGATCCCTGGCCAAAGGGGTCACACAGCTGCATAGAGAGCCTTGAGAAGAGACTGGAGACAGAGGCGTTGGGGAAAGAACAGGAGGAGGAACCCGGTATTCCCAGAGTCCCGACTCCTTCCCCATTCCGTAGCCTCCATTTTGCACAGGCAGGGCGTACCCTCAAAGAGGCAGAAGGGGGCGCACGGGAGCCGGACGGCCCGCAAATACAATGTGGTTCGCAGATATAGTAGATCCCTGGCTGAAGGGGTCACAGAACTGCCCAGAGACACCTGAGGAGAGTTTGGAAACGGAGGCGTTGGGGAAAGAACTGGAGGAGGAACCAGAGAATCCCAACTCCTTCTCCTTTCCATAGTTTCCATTGTGTGTGGGCAGGCCACGCCCCCAAAGAGCCAAAAGCTGAAAAGCACACAATAGACAGCCCAAAACTACCCAGGGCAGGCTTGCACACACACGCTGAGTGTCCGGCGAGGGTTGGCCAGCGCGTGTGTGGACCTGCGACCACGTGGGCTGGCGAGAGTTCCCATAGGTTGGTGCCCACGGCGCCCGTGAGGGAGTGCACAGATCAGCGAGGGCAGGTGTAAACTGGTGCCTGCGCGGGCCATGAGTGCAGAGCAGTCTGCAGAAATAGTGGGTCCTGGACCAAAGGGATCACAGAGCTGCCCAGAGACCCTGGAGGAGAAATGGGACACAGGATTAACTGGAGAGTCCTGGAGATGACTTCCTCCCATTTCCGTAGTCTCCATTTGGCGAAGTCAGGCGACGCCCCCAAAGAGCCAAAAGCAGGGAAAGCACACAATAGAAGACGCTAAAGTGACCAGTCCTGGGGCGCCCACTGGGCGCGGGCGCCAGACAAGTGCCCGAGGTTGGGCGAATAAGTGCCCAGGCGGGCTGGGGATCCTGTTAGGCCAGGGAGCGCGCTCAAGGAGCCAGCGTCAGAGTGCAGAGCGATCCACAGAAATAGTGGATCCCTGGCCGAAGGGGTCACAGAGCTGCCCAAAGCAGGAGTCAGACACAGACAATAGACTCCTGGAAAGTTCAAACAAACAACTCAAGGTCATATAGGGTCAACAACTGACATCATCAGAGGCAGGCCCAGAAAGAAAACTAAAGAAAATAAATAAATAAGTAGATAAATAAACAAATAAATAAAAAGACCTGCCTACTACCATAGAAGTTTAATCCACAAAGTTAGGAAATCTAGACAGCCCAATTGAAGCAGAAGCAAAAATAAATAAATAAATAAATAAATAAATAAATAAATAACTTAATAGATTCTCACAAAAATGGGAAGAAAAAGAAGTGCCCCCCAAATGAGTGGAAAAGGGGACTCCCCACAGAGAGAGCTAAATGAAATAGAGGCAAGGGAACTATCAGATATTGAATTCAAAACAATGGTTCTAAGGAAGCTCCATGAGTTTAGCCAGCTCAAAGATAACTATGGGAAGCTGCAGAGAAACTGTCAGGATCTTACAGCAAACTGTGTCAACCTGGAAAAGGACATAGAAACTATCAAGAAGACACAAGAGGACACGAAGAATACCATTTCTGAATTGAAGAACGCAGTAGAAGGAATCAAAAGCAGGCTGGATGAAGCCGAGGATCGAATCAGTGAGATGGAGGATAAGGTAGAAAAAAGCTCCCAGAAAGATCAAGAAATGGAAAAAAGACTCAAAAAGAATGAAGAGGCATTTAGGGAAATGCAGGACAACCTGAAACGCAATAATATCCACATAATAGGGATACCAGAAGGAGAAGAAGAGGAGCAAGGGATAGAGAACCTCATCAAAAAAGTAATGATGGAAAATTTCCCCAATTTGAGGAGAGGAAAGGTCTCATGGATCCAGGAGGCACGGAGGGCCCCACTCAAGAGGGACCCAAGGAGGTCCACTCCAAGACATATCATCATTAAAATGGCAAATATCAAAGGCAAAGAGAGAATCCTCAAGGCAGCAAGGGAAAAGGAGAAAGTAACATACAAGGGGGGCCCAATATGCCTAGGAGCTGACTTCTCAACAGAAAAACTACAAGCCAGAAGGGAAAGGCAACAAATATTCCAAGTAATGAAAAGCAAGGGCCTACAATCAAGGCTGCTTACCCAGCAAGGCTCTCAATTAAAATATAAGGTGAAATGAGGAGTTTCCCAGACAAAAGAAGGCTAAAAGAATACATCTCTACCAAACCAGCGCTACAAGATATGCTAAAGAGACTAGTTTAAGAAGATGAAAGAAAAGAGTGAGAAAGAGAAAAACACTGGTACAAAGGGAAAATATGAATAGGTTTCTATCAGTAATAACTCTCAGTGTAAATGGCCCAATCAAAGGACACAAGATAGCTGAATGGATAAGAATACATGACCCACACATATGCTGCCTACAACAGACCCACCTTACAGCAAAAGATCTACACAGATTGAAAGTAAAGGGATGGAAAAAAAATATTCCAAGCAAATGGGCAAGAGAAAAAAGCAGGGGTTGCAATACTTGTATCAGAAAAAATAGATTTCAAAACAAAGGCCATAAAGAGAGACCCAGAGGGGGCACTTTATAATACCTAAAGGAAGACTCTATCAAGAAAACATAAACATTGTAAACTTATACGCCCCCAATATAAGAGCACCCAAATATATAAGGAAAATCTTGGACGACTTTAGAAAAGATATAGACAGCAACACACTGATAGTAGGGGATTTCAACACCCCACTGTCAAAAATGGACAGATCTTCCAAACAAAACATCAGTTAGGATATTGTGGAGCTGAAAGACGCACTGAATAAAATAGACTTAACTGACATATATAGAACCTTACATCCCAAAGAAGCAAAATACACATTCTTTTCAAAGGCTCATGGAAGCTTTTCAAAGATAGACCACATGATAGGACGCAAAGCAAGCCTCAGCAAATTCAGGAAAATTGAAATAATACCAAACTTTTTCTCGGACCACAAGGGCTTGAAACTGGAAATCAACCTCAAAGAGAAACTTCAAAAACTTACAAACTCATGGAGACTGAACAGTAGACTATGAAACAATGAATGGGTCAATAATGAGATAAGAGAAGAAATCAAAAAATTTCTGGAAACAAATGAAAATGAACAGACAACAGTCCAAAACCTATGGGACACAGCAAAGGCAGTCCTGAGAGGGAAGTTCATAGCAATACAGGCTTACCTAAAAAAGAAAGAAACATTTCAAATAAAAGACCTAATACTACAACTTCAAGAACTGGAGAAACAACAACAAATAAATCCCAGAGCAAGTAGAAAGAAGGAAGTAGTCAAGATTAGAGCAGAACTGAATGACATAGAGACGAAAAGAACAATTCAAAAGATCAAGCAATCCAGAAGCTGGTTCTTTGAAAAGATAAATAAAATCGACAAGCCTTTAAGCAGACTCATCAAGAAAAAAAGGGAGAGGACCCAAATTAATAATATCAGAAATGAAAGAGGAGAAATAACAACTGATACCACAGAAATACAAAGGATTGTAAGAAACTACTATGAACAATTATATGCCAAGAAATTTGAAAACCTTGATGAAATGGACAAATTTCTAGAAAAGTATAATCTTCCAACACTGAAGGAAGAAGAAACAGAAAGCTTGAACAGACCGATAACAGCTGGGGAAATTGAAGCAGTGATCAAGAAACTCCCGGCACACAAAAGCCCAGGAGAATTTTACAAAACATTTAAGGAAGAGCCAACTCCTGTCCTTCTCGGACTATTCCAAAAAGTCCAAGAGGAAGGAAGACTCCTAGACTCTATTTATGAGGCCGACATCACCCTAATCCCAAAACCAGATAAAGACCCTACAAAGAAAGAAAACTACAGGCCAATTACGCTGATGAACGTAGATGCTAAAATCCTCAACAAAATATTGGCAAACCGCATCCAGCAATACATTAAAAAGATTATCCACTATGATCAAGTGGGATTCATCCCAGGGATGCAGGGATGGTTCAATATACGCAAGTCAATAAACGTTATTCATCACATAAATAAAAGAAAAGACAAAAACCACATGATCATCTCGATAGACGCGGAAAAAGCATTCTATAAGGTACAGCACCCATTTATGATCAAAACACTCAGCAAAATGGGAATAAATGGGGCATTCCTCAACATAATAAAGGCCATATATGAAAAACCTACAGCCAACATCATACTCAACGGGCAAAAACTGAAAGCTTTCCCACTAAGATCGGGAACACGACAGGGATGTCCGCTTTCACCACTTCTTTTCAACATCGTATTGGAAGTCCTAGCCACAACGGTCAGACAAGAGAAAGAGATAAAAGGCATCCAAATAGGAAAGGAGGAAGTAAAACTATCATTGTTTGCAGATGGCATGATAGTGTACATAGAAAACCCTATAGACTCTACCAAAAAACTACTCAATCTAATAAGTGAACTTGGCAAAACAGCAGGATACAAAGTCAATATTCAGAAATCAAAGGCATTTTTGTACACCAGCAATGAAATAGAAGAAGAAATCAGAAAAAAAAAATACCATTTGATATAGCAACAAGAAAAATAAAGTACCTAGAAATAAATTTAACCAAGGAGGTAAAAGACCTGTACGCAGACAACTATACAACATTGAAGAAAGAAATTAAGGAAGACACAAATAAATGGAAGCGTATACTGTGCTCATGAATTGGAAGAATTAATATCATCAAAATGTCCATACTACCTAAAGCAATTTATAGATTCAATGCAATCCCTATTAAGATACCAACGACATATTTCACAAAAATAGAACAGACATTTCAAAAATTTATATGGAATCATAAATGACCCCGAATAGCCACAGCAATTTTGAGAAAGAAAAACAAAGCAGGAGGGGTCACAATACCGGACATCAAACTATACTACAAAGCCACTATACTCAAAACAATCTGGTACTGGCACAAGAACAGACCCATAGACCAATGGAACAGAATAGAAAGCCCAGAAATAAGCCTAGATCTATATAGGCATCTAATATTTGACAAAGGGGGCAGAGGCAAAAAATGGAGCAATAATAGCCTCTTCAACAAATGGTGTTAGGAGAGCTGGACGGCAACATGCAAAAAATTGAAATTGGATCATCAGCTGACACCATACACAAAAATAAACTCAAGATGGATAAAAGACTTAAATATAAGTTGCCACACCATAAAAGTCCTAGGGGAGAACATTGGCAGGAAACTCTCAGATATCCCAGGCAGCAATTTTTTCACCGATATGTCTCCTAAAGTAAGGGACATAAAGGAAAGAATAAACAAGTGGGACCTCATCAAAATAAGAAGCTTCTGCCTAGCTAAAGAAAACATCAGCAAAATGAAAAGGGAGCCAACCATTTGGGAAAATATATTTGCTAATGATACATCAGATAGAGGTTTGATCTCCAAGACATATAAAGAACTCACTCGACTCCACTCCAAGAAGACAAATGATCCAATCCAAAAATGGGCAAAGGACCTGGGCAGACGCTTTTCCAAGGAACAGATACAGAGGGCCCAGAGACATTTGAAAGGATGCTCGGCATCACTAGCCATCAGAGAAATGCAGATCAAAACCACAATGAGGTACCACCTCATACCGGTCAGAATGGCCATCATAAACAGATCCACAAACAACAGGTGCTGGCGAGGCTGTGGAGAAAAAAGAATGCAGACTGGTGCAGCCATTGTGGAAAGCCAGTGTGGAACTTCCTCAAAAAGCTAAAAATAGAACTGCCTTTTGATCCAGTGATTCCCCTGCTGGGACTACACCCTAAGAATCCCAAAATGCCAATTCAAAAGAACCTATGCACCCCAATGTTCATAGCAGCACAATTTACAATAGCCAAGTGTTGGAAGCAACCTAAATGCCCATCAGTAGATGATTGGATCAAAAAACAATGGTACATTTACACAATGGAATACTACACAGCAGAAAGAAAAAAAGAACTACTGAACTTCACAACAGCATGGATGGAACTAAAGAGCATTATGCTAAGCAAAATAAGCCAGGGGGCAAAAGACAAATACCATATGATCTCACCTATAAGCGGAACCTAACCAACAATACAAAGATGCAAGGAAAATAAGACCAGCAACACTGAAAGGAAAGGAAACCAACAGAGACAAGAGGGAAGGGAGGGAGGGGTGGGGACAAGGAAGGGAAAGGAAGGGAAAGGGCAAGTCAAGGAACATATAGCAAGGACTCAAGGACAAAACCAAAGCGGAGGGGTTGAGGGAGGGAGGGGGGAGGGGGCAAAGGAAAGTGGTGGTGGGAAGGCAGAGACAAAAAAATAAATTAAATTGTGAAAAAAATAATTAATTAATTAAAAAAAGAAAAAATAAATCATACTATACCAAAAAAAAAAACCCAAAAAAGCTGGACAGATTGTACATCCCACTAGAAAAAGGATCAAAAGACACAAACACATAATTGACATCAGCAAATACAATGGACGATCGTGAAGGTTATTAAGGGTGAAATGGAAACCAGTTTCGAAAGGAAAACATATGCCAAGTGTCGGAATTAGATGAGCTAATTTCAATTTATATACCACATATTGGCTGTTTCAACTTGCAGGCCATCTGAATCATTTTATTTCTTTAATTTAATTGTACTTTTTGGTACAGCCATTATGATTTTTATATGCCCCCTTTCTAAAAATAATGAGGTTACTTTGATCTCAGACATTAAATAAGTTTCAGGTGCACAACATGATAATTGTTCAGAATCTCACCTGAATAGTGGGCATTGCAGCATCGGTCCACCTACCGAGGTGGACAGAAAATCAATTCACTCTATGCGAGGATATTGGTTTAGTCCCTTCCTGTTGGTAAGTGAGCGGGGACCACCAGGAGGAGATGAAGCTGATTCATTCCTTCTATTTCTCCACGGTCTCCTTTGCTTCCCAACCTGTCGGTCCCTCATTCCACAGCCATAGTTCCGTTCCCTGTCGTCTCTCCCACCTACTGGGATGGCACCCTTTAGCCAAAAGCTCACACGGACTCAGAGGGGACTTTCTATATCACAAAGCGGATCACGGAACTCTGGTTTAAATTCCTTCCCTAGGGCCTGCTTAGCAGAGACTGAAGACAAAAGCCCGTAGCTTCAAACAGGGGACACAGTGTCTGTGTTCTTTCGGCCAGTTGCGCCCTCAGGCGGCCCTGCCCTCACCCACTCTGATCTCCTAATCAGTGGACTTGAGTCCCCGCTGCACCTGACACCACAGCCTCGGGCTCAGGGCCTTGGCGCACTCGCTCTCCTCTGCCTGGAGTCTCCCCGCTGGTCTCTTAGGGACTGTTCCCCCCTCTCCATCCTCCAAACTCCATCTCCCCTTTCAGAGACACTGGACTCTCCCCTTCATGAGCCTTCCCTTCTACCTAACACTAGCACAGGGAAAGGACCCTTCTCACGCCCCTAATTTAGGTGTTAGGGCACCCAAGGTGTGATTTTTATTTAATTCCATGCCTTTGTTCCTTTCTAAAGAGTGAGCGCCTTCGGCATGGAGCATGTTACACGAATACCTCCTCCCTCACGCGGCTTAGTGGAGTGTAGCTGAGTAAACGCGAATTCCATGACAAAGGGAGAACATGCTCTCTGCGAACCTAGGTGTGGAGGACGTGCTGGAGCAGTATTTCTCCATATCCTGAGATCAACCCACACTAGGGTGTCAGACTATGGTTTGTAAGAATGAAATAGAATAGGGTTAAGAGGTCACCAAAAGAAATATTAGGGTGTGTCATACATAGTAAGGGCACATACATAAACGTTTCCTGGTTCCCTTTGTCCATCATGTGTGTGAGAGTGTGTGTGTGAGTGTGTGTCTGTGCTTCTGGGCCTGTGTGCAAAAATGCTGGATCACAGTGTAAAAGGCATTTCTTACTCTGGACAAGTGCAAGGACTCTGCATTTCAATGCAATAAATGCCAGAACAGTTTAAAAGGCCATTTCCTGTTGATGAAGAAAAGCAAAAGGAGCAAAGAGCCTGGCAGAGAGCCAGGTGCAGAGGGAGAGGCAGCCCGCGTGGGTGCTGAGGTCGCCGCGGACTCAAGGGACCCCCTGCACCTCTTCCGTGGTTATTACATCACCCTTGTGTTCATTGGCCCAGCAGTGGACGAGGCTGGCCCCTCGCTCACTATCCTTGTGGCGTCTTTCCTCTGCTGTTCTTGGCTTTGAGTTTTGATCTCTTTTGTCACACATCTGGTAGGTACATAGCTGTCCTGGTTCCATACCTTATCAACCTGGAATGCCTTCCTTGAACAAATTTTATAACATCCTTCTTATTATTGCAATTATTGATTCCCTTTCTTCACATATTACCCACTGAGGATATGAAGTCATGGCACACTTATTCTTAATGATAAGGGGCTTTCTTTGTATAATGTGAGATCAAATGAGGAAGGAGTTTATGGATTTTATTCAGACATGTGGCTTTATAAATATGTGCTTTTATATAGAAAAATGTTAAGGTATGGAATATTCATAATACAAAAGGTAAGATTCTAATAATGGTATTAGTAAAATGGAATAAAATTGTAAAA
Source organism: Pteronotus mesoamericanus (assembly GCF_021234165.1). Classification (NCBI taxonomy): domain Eukaryota; kingdom Metazoa; phylum Chordata; class Mammalia; order Chiroptera; family Mormoopidae; genus Pteronotus; species Pteronotus mesoamericanus. The sequence goes on from NW_026555110.1 coordinate 9,759, forward strand.
CTAATTCCAAAAGACAAAGCTATAAATACAATAATTTAATCACATGAACTGATTATTAAGTGAATGGAAAAGAATTTCTTTGCCAAGATGAAAGAAGATGGAGAACTTTTTATTTTAAAATGGTAATGGGAGGGACACTAAGATAGAATGTCCACACTAAATTAATAAAGTTTCATACATTCCCCAAAATCATCTATACACATATAAAGGAATCCTATGCCAAGTAGCAATGTTTTTAGAAAAACTAATTTAATATACAAAATTAATTATATATAATTAGTCTACCTGGCAAACAGCTGTGGCAGTCTCTCTGGTCTGAGGTTGCCTGGTTAGTCTGTCAGGTTACCGCAGGTAGAAATTCTGGGATCCCTTCTCTCTGGATCTTTCCCGGAGCATCCGCTGTCTTCTCCCCGTCACATGGACGGGTCTGTGAGAGGAAGGGCTCCTTGCAGGATTCCGAATCCCTCCTGGATGGTGACTGTTGGAGACTGAAGCTCTGTCCTCAGACAAAAGAGCAGGAAGGAGTCAACCATTAGTCTCTGACCCGAGTTAGGTCTCCTGAAGACACCAGATATGTTCTGCCTGGTGTAAAGTGCCCACGCTGAGAGTTTGCCGCTGAGGAGATATTTACTTCTCCCCTCACCTACTCATTAGATACTGTTTTTCCTGTTACTCCCTCCTCTGGGCACCTCATTTCCCTTTGGGACACCTGTCTCGACTGAATGAAAAATTTTTCTGCTGATTCTCTGTTTCTAAGGGACCAGGTGTGACATCAAGGGATCCCTGTCACCTCCCAGCACCATAACTAACTTAGAGTTAACGTTCCTCAAAGTCTAAGACTGAGGACACGGCCTTGACTAGGACACTTGGATCTTCAATGCCCTGCCTTGTGGTGGGGCAGAGCCTTGACACCTGCAGGAAATTGCTATTTCTCTTTTCAACAAGGGAGGCGACTGTGTAACTTTGATGTAAAGCTTTGGGCACTACACTCCTTGGCTTCATTTGACAAATCAATGAGAAATGTCGTACTTAGATCAGAAGGGTTGCCATTTAGTCCATCATTAGAAAACCTTTGTTAATATTGAGACATGTTTATATAATTTTATGGTATATAATCTGAATTTAGCAGCTATTGTTAGAATTGTTTAATTTAATTTCTATAAAAGCTTCTTCTGTGAGGTGAAAGAACTATGAATTCCAACCTCCATTGCAGAAATAGGGCTGGAAGGAGGTCAGTGATCTGAACAAAGTTATTATCGGAGTAAGGAATCGGGGTTGATAGGAAGGTCCGGCCGCTTCCACTTCTCACGCACTGCGGTGCTTCCCAGCCAGGGGTGGATTTCCCCTCCAGCTCTGGGGCAGTGTCTCTGAAAGGAGGCTGCTAAGTACCTACAACAGCCAACATCAATAATTATCTCAAAGTTAGAAGGTAATATAACCTAGCCGAGACCAGCCCTTCTCCAATGTTGAAGCACATATAGTTGTCTGAAAACTAGTGCTGACTGGGTGTTTCGTCACCAAAGCAGATTTATTCAGGAAAAGGAAACTGTTGCAACCCATAATTTCTGTATGTCTGCTTTAAATCAACAAGCTTCCTATTTTACTTTTACTTTAAAAAATGTTAATTGTTGTTCAGTCGCAGTTGTCCCCATTTCCCCCGACCACTCTCCCCTGCACTCCCCACCGCCCACCTTCCGCGTTCATACCCCCCCCCCCGCCCCGTTGTCTTTGTCCGTGGACGCTGTACACATGTTCTTTGACTTGACCGCTCCCTTTCTTTTCCCTCTTACTCACCTCTCCACCTCTCTGTGGTCACTTTAGTTTCTTCTTTATTTCCATATCTCTGGATATATTTTGCTTGGTTGATTGTTTTTTGATTAGGTTCCCCTTACAGGTGAGATCATGTGGTATTTGTATTTCACCTCCTGGCTATTTCACTTAGCTTAATGCTCTCCAGTCCCATCCCTGCTCTTGTGAAGCATAGCAGTTCCTTCCTTCTTTCTGTGGCATAGTATTCCAGTGTGTAAATGTACCACAGTTTTGTGATCCACTCATTTACTGATGGGCACTAAGGCCGTTTCCAGCTCTTGGCTATGGTAAATTGTGCTGCTGTGTACATCGGGGTGGATAGGTTCTTTTGAATTGTGTTTCAGGATTCATAGGGTATAATCCCAGCAGGGGAATTGCCGGGTCAAAAGGCAGTTCCTTTTTCAGTTTTTTGAGGCCATTCCATACCCGTTTCCACAGTGGCTGCACCAGACTGCATTCCCACCAAGACTCAAACTTTGCATTTTAAATATGTTCCATTTATTTCCTTAATTCCTTCAATCAGTTATTGAAAATATGAAAATTTGCTAGAACTAATCAATAAATTCAGAGACATTGTGGGATACAAAATCCATTTACATAACTCTATAGTGTCTAATAACAAACTGTCACAGAGAGAAATTAAGAAGACAATCCCGTTTACAACTGCATCAAAAAGAATAAAACAGAGAGTAAACATAACCTAGACAGTGGAAAACTTGTGCATTGAAAACTATAAGATACTGCTGAATGTTACTAAAGAAGACACAAATACATGGAAAAATATACTGTGCTCATTTTTTGGAAGAATTAGTATTGTTAATATCAATTTTGAAAGAATTAATATAGTTAATATTGTGAAATTAATATTGTCCATACCCCAGGCTCAAAATGGCATCACTCCTGCTAAAGGCCCATGATACCATGTCAGGAATAATACCAGACACACTGTAGTTCCAACATCTTTCAGGAACGCGATTTTAATCTAACAGGTTGGAATCTCCTGGCCAAGCAGCGGTAAGGTCATCTGTTGCATGAGCCCTCTCCATCGATGTAGAAAGAAAAAGGAATCTGCATAATAAAAACTCTTCAAATAAAAGAAATACATACAGTACCAGAGCTAAATGCTCTTAAGAAAACAATTAAAAGAAAAAAACCCTCTTGTTCTCTTCTCCCACAGGAAAGATGTCAGAACCCCCAGAAGATCCTTTCTTTCTGTTGTTAATAGCTCCCTTGCCCCACTCTCATTTCTATACAAACTGTCCATTTTGTACAGCCTCTCAGAGCTCCCTCTGTGTTGCTAGATGACATCCTGCCTGAGTGATGAATTAATTAATAAAGCCGGTTAGATCTTCAAAGTTACTAGGTTGAACTTTTTTTTACATAGTCAAAACAATCTGCAGGTTCAATGCAATCTCTAGCAAACTTTCAGCGGCCTTTTTGTCACAGAAAAATAACAAACAATCCTTAAATTTGTATGGAACCACAAATGCCCTGAATAGCCATTGCGATCTTGAGAAAGTAACACCAAACTGGAGGCATGATACTCATAAGTTTCAAAATATATTACAAAGGTATAGTGACTAAAGCAGTATGGTACTGGCACAAAAATAGACTCATAGATCAATGAAACAGAATAGAGAATCCAGACATAACCCCACACAATAAGGTAATTAATATAAGGGAAAGGAGCCAAGAATACACCGTGGAGAAAAAGGTAGTGTCTTCTGTAAATGGTAATTGGAAAATTAGACAGATACAGGGTAAAGAATAAGGCTGGGTCACTCATGTAGGGGTGCAGAGCCAATAACCACAGACGTGTATGTGGATAATTTTGAGCTGAAGGCAATGGAGACCCCAGAAGCCAAATAGAGACTTCTATGTCTCTCTTAAATTTTTAAATTTGGACATGGTACATCACATAAACAAAACAAAAGACAAAAATCATATCATCATATTAATAGATACAGAAAAAGCATTTGATAAAATCCAGCCCTCATCAATGATAAAATACTCAGCAAAGTGGGAACAGAGGGAGTGTCTCTAAACATGATAAAGGCCATATGCAAAGTACCTATTGACAATATCATACTCAATGGACAGAAACCACAAACTTTTCCCTTAAGATCGGGAACAAGACAGGAGTGCCAGCTTTCAACACTCTTATTGAACATAGTGGTGCAAGACCCAGGCACAGTGATCAAATAAGAGGAAGAAATAAATGGCATCTAAATTGGAAAGGAAGGAGTAAAACTGTCATAATCGTCAGATGACATGGTAGTGTACATAGAACACACTATCGGTTCCACGGAAAAACTACTCGGCCTAGTAAGTGAATGTGGCAGAGTGACAGGATGCAAAGTCAATGTTCAGAAATCGATGGCATTCTGGTGCACCAACAATGAAGTCAGAAGGACAAACTAACGCAAAAATTCCCACTCACTAGAGCAACCAAAAAATAAAAAGTACCTCGGAATAAATTTAACCAGGGAGATAGATGTCTGTACTTGGAAAAATCTATCGGACATGAAGAAGAAAATGAGGAAGATGCAAGTGTGGAGAGATACACTGTGTTCATGGGTTGGAAGAATTAACATCGTTAAAACATCCATCCTTCCCAAAGCAATCTATAGATTCAATGCCATTCCTCTTAAAATTCCAATGGCATATTTAATAGAGTTAGAACAAATATCCCAAAAAACTATATGGAAACAAATAAGACCCCAAATAGCCTCAGAAATTTTGAGAAAGAAGGACAAATTTGGAGGGATCACAGTACAAGATACAAAAGTATACTGCAAGGCCACTGTAATCCAAGGACACTGGTGGCAGCATAAACCAGACACATAGCTCAATGGAACAGAGTAGAGGGCCCAGAAATAATAGCATGTCTTTATGGTCTACTAATATTTGACAAAGGGGGCACAAGCCTACCCTGGGGTAAAGACAGTCTGTTCAACAAATGGTGTTGGGAGAGCTGGCCTGGTACATGCAGAAAGCGAAACTCGACCGCCAGCAGGCATCATGGCCCAGAGTAAACTCGAAATGGATAAAAGATTTAAATCAAGGTCATGATAGCATAAAAATATGGTGTGATATGAAAGCAACCCAAGCGCCAAGCAACAGACAATTGGGTAAAGAAGACGATGTACATATATAACTTGGTCAGCCATAAAAAGAATGAAATCTTAGCATTTGTGCCGGCATGGTTGGACCTAGAAGGTAGGCTGCTCAGTGAACTACGTCAGTCAGAGAAAGACAAACGCCATATGATTTCACTTGTAGGTGGAATCTGAAGAACAAAATAAAGTCAGACATATTCGACCAGGACAGATAGATGCACAGAGCGAACTGGTGGTTGCCAGCGGGGGCCAGGGTTGGGGCACTGACTGAAAGTGATGAAGGGATTAGAAAGTACAAAATAGCGGTTACGCAATAGTCATGGGCTGTACAGTACAGCATAGGGAATATAGTCCGTAACGGTGTGACAACGAAGTACGGTGCGCGGTGGGGACTGGAAATATCAGGGGAACAGTTTGCAAAGTGTATGATTGTCTAACCCCTATGCTGTACACTTGAAATGAACTAAAAATAATACTGAGAGTAAAAGTATCCAAATTGGAAAGGAGGAAGAAAAGCTGTCACTGGTTGCAGATGACATGAGAGTGTACATAGAGAGCCCTATAGACTCCACCAGAAAACTCCTTGACCTAATAAGTGAATTTGGCAAAATGGCAGGATACGAGGTCAACATTCAGAAATTGAAGGCATTTTTGTGCACCAATGATGAAACGTCAGAATAGAAATCAGGAAAAAAATCCCATTTGCTATAGCGACAGAAAAAATAAAATACTTAGGAATAAACTTAACCAAGGAGGTAAAAGATCTGTCCTCAGAAAACTACACAACACTGAAGAAAGAAATTCAGGAAGACACATATAAATGGAAGCATATACTGTGTTTATGCATTGGAAAAATTAACATCATGAAAATGCCCATACTGCCTAAAGGAATGATAGATGCCTTACAATCCCTATCAAAATCAATGACATATTTCACAGATATAGAACAAATATTTCAAAAATTCGTATGGAACCACAAACAACCCCAAACAGCCTCAGCAATTTTGAGAAAGAAGAACAAAGTAGGAGGGATCACAATACATGATATCAAAGTATATTACAAGGCCACTGTAATGAGAACAATCTGGTACTGGCATAAGGACAGACTAAAAGGCCAAAGAAACAGAATAGAGAGCCCAGAAATAAATCCATGTCAATACGGTCAGTTAATATTTGACAAAGTGGGCGAGAACGTAAAATGGAGTAAAAATAGACTCTTCAATAAATGGTGTTGGGAGATCTGGACAAATACATGCAAAAAAATGGAACTAGACCACCAACTTACACCATGCACAAAAAGAAACTCAATGGACAAAAGACTTACATATAAGGTGCAACCCCATAAAAATCCTAGGGACCAATAAGGGCAGGAAATTTGCAGATATCCCAGGCAGCAATATTTTCTCTGATACGCCCCTCAGGGCAAGGGATATAAAGGAAAGAACAAACAAAGGGGACAGCATCAAACTAAAAAGCTTTTGCACGGCTACAGAGAACATCAGCAGAATGGGAAGGGAACCGACTGTATGGGAAAACACATTTGCCAGTGATACCTTGGAGAAGGGTTTGATCTCCAAAATAGACAAAGAACTGCCGAGGAAGACAAGCAATCCCATTAACAAATGGGCAAAGGACCTGAACAGACACTTCTCCAAGAGGGCCCATACACACATGAGGAAAGGCTCAACATCTCTAGCCATTAGAGAGATGCAAATGAAAACGACAAGGAGATTATCACCTCACATTTGCCAAAATGGCTATAATTAGTAATTCAACAGAAACAAGTGCTGGCGAGGTTGGGGAGAAAAGGGAACCCTAGTGCACTCTTGGTGGGAATGAGGACTGGTGCAGGAACTCTGGAAAACACTTTGGAGTTGCCTCAAAAATTAAAAATGGAACTGCCCTTTGCCCCTGCAATTCCACTGCTTGGGATTATACCCTACGAATCCTGAAACACAATTCAAAGAAACCTGGGCACCCGAATATTCATAGCAGTGCAATTTACAACAGCCAAGTGCTGGAAACAGCTTAAGTGCCCATCAGTAAATGAGTGGATCAAAAAACGGTGGTGCATTTACACACTAGGATACTACGCAGCAGAAAGAAAGAAGAAGCTCCTTCTCTTCCCGACAGCATGGACTGGAGAGCATTATTCTAAGTGAGACAAGCCAGACAGTGAAAGACAAATAGTATATGATCGCACCTCAAAGTGGAACCTAATCAACAAGCAAATGAGAAGAATAGAACCAGTGACTTGGCAACGAAGCACAAACTGACAGTGATGAGGGCGGGGAGGTGGAGGGGGATGATGGGGGAGGGAAGAGGAGGGGCAAGCAAAGGAGCCCGGATCGAGGACGCCTGGGCACGGCCATCCCGGGGACTGACTGTGCGAGTGGGTGGGGGCGGGGTTTGGGTGAGCAAGGGAGAAAACGGTGGGGCAACTGTACCTGAACGACGATAAAAAAATTTAAAAGAAGAATGAAACTGCAAATGAAAAATAAAAGTAAAAATGCAAAGAAATGGTCACCTTGGAGATTCGGGGGCATTAGCCGGAACAGTGAACTCCCTATTGTGTTTTTGTGTCAGAATTCCTTTATGTTCATTTTAACTCAAGCAGTCAGTCTTTTAATTTCTATTCTGTCAAAATTAGTCACACATTTTCTTCCCACATAAAAGATGGGTTTATAATGAGTCTGTTCGCATGTACACGTGTTAGTCTGCATAGTTGAAAGAAAGTCATGCACAAGTGCACACATGCATATACCTAGATACACCCCTTAATTATAAATGCAGTTCTTGGACTTAACAAAGTATCTCCAAGCATTTCATTATTTCTTCCACATCCACATGAACTGGGTTCGTTGTCCCACATCACACTCAGAGGGAAGGAACCGGACGCTCAGGGTGACTACATTTAAGAAAATTATATAACAGAGCAAACAAAGCTTCTGAGCACTTTGTTTATTTATGTGAAACACACATATTTTAAAAAAATATTGTATTATTTTTGTATAGTGTCAGGCTCTTAGCATATTCGGTTAATCAGTTAAAACTTGGTGTCCATTGTTTTGTATATATTGTATAGACAGGCTATATTCATTTTAAATTTTTATTGACTTGATCGGGATAACATTGGTTAATAGTATTATACAGGCATCAGGTATGGGATTCTATAGTACGCGATCTGTAGGCTGTATTATGTGTTCACCACCCAGGCGAGTCTCCTTCCCTCGCCCATTTACCCTCTTCTCCCTCCCCCACCGCCTTTCCCTCTGCTAAGCACCATAGCGTTATCAGTGCCTGTGAGGTGTTTCTTTTTTTTTGCTTAAACCCTTTACCGTGTTCACCTAGGCCCCCAAAACCCCTACCCTGTACATGGCTGTCAGTCTGATCTTTGTATCTATGGGTCTGTTTCTATTTTGTTTGTTAGCTTATTTTGTTCATCACATTCCACTGTGAGAACAAAATATGGTACTTGTCTCTCTCTGACTGACTTCTCTCACTTAGCCTAATGTGCACAGGTCCATCCTGCTGTTGCAGAAAGTAAGATTTTCTTCTTTTGATAGCTGAGTGGTACTCCATTGTGTCAATGTGCAATAGTTTTAAATCTTTTTCTGTTTTTAATTTTTTAACAGTGCATTTTTTTATTATTGTTTATTCTGTTACTTACCCCCATTTCCCCCGTTTGCCGTCCTCCACCCAGCTGACTCGCCACGCCCACATTCAGCCCCCACACCGTTAGCTCTTTAATCTGCCCATCTGCTGAGGGGCACTTCGGCTACTTCCAAATCTGGATTTGGTAAACAACGCTGCAATGAGCACAGGGGCGCATCTAGTCTTTTGAATTAGTGTTTCGAGCACCTTCTTAAACTATATGTGAATGGATTCATGCTGTTTATATTCTTAATTTTTGCTTGGCTCCTTTAGTTTGGTTCAGAAAATTCTGTATATAAATCTGTGGACTTTATTGTATGTCATTGTACTCCAGTTAATTATATTAAAAAGTCTCATGTCTCAAGGGAGCATCAAGAACACAGTAGTTGAGTCACATTTTATCAGGGGTTGGAGGTATGTCTTCTAACTGCATAGAAAGGAAAGTGTTATATACAGCTAAAAATAGTGGCATTAAATTAAGGCTATTACATTTGATAAACTCATTTTTTAAAAACAGATGTTTAGCCTACATATACAGCTGAATGGACATCAGTTGGTTCAAGACAGGGGTACACTACAACCTCACACAACATCATGGATGAGCCATAGACATGCAACACAGGGACTCAGGGCTGATGCAGACTCAGGAGATCTGAGCAGAGATCAGAACACCTTCCATCATATAATCCTATTCAATAATAGTCATGTTATAGTAAACCATTCTATTTAGGATGCTTGTTATGTAGCGATAACCAATACAATAATCAGAGCAAACAGCACTACAGGCAATTATAATTGTGTTTGTTGTATTAGTCATAGGTTCTGATATTTTTGACAGCCTTCATGATTAATTTGTTCTTCAAGTTCCCTGCAGGTAACTGTCCTCACAGGTGACTGTGTTGAGGTTCCTCTCTAGGGGTCTCGAAGGGATTGGAAGCTCAGGCACATTTGTGCAGAAAACCTGGTGGTCCTGCATCACGTGACTAGGCAGGAATTCAACCACTTCTGTGAGTCATTTTTATCATGAGGAGAGATTCCTGAGCATGAGACACAGATATGATGGATCATGTGCAAACTTTAAATTCATTGCTTCTTTAGTGGTTATGACAAAATTTAGAAAAGAAGAAATCTTTTGTTTAGAGTTATAGAGGAGTCATACTTGTAGGCAGCACTGAAATTTTTAAGCAGAAAAAGAATGATAATTCATTAAAAACATAAAACTCACAAACCCATCACTCACCCCAGTGCAGAAAGCCCCTTTCACATGGGCATCAATCTTCCACACTTTTGTGAGTACAGCAAGCAAAAGCAATACTCTGTACGGTAATAAAATTAGTGATTAACAGTTTTCCCTCTTCATATTTCAGATCTTCTCTGACACTCAGGCCATATTAGGTTAATCAGTTAAAACTTGCTGTCCATGCAGACTTCACCGGTAGGTATGTATGGGATAGTGAGTTTCTGTCAGTGCCTACGGTGGGCACTGGGACAGGGAGCTGAATAAGACAGTAAAAGCAGGAGAGCAGCTAGGACGCAGAGTGGCACGTTTGCAGTCTAAGAGCCTGACACTGAACATTGGGTTTCCAAGGCTTCCACTGCAAAGACAACCTTGTTGAAGAACCTGTGGCCAGCTCTCTGACACAGCTGCTAGCTAAGCAGCCTGGCCCGCTCACCTGTGAAGGCCACTTCCAGAAAGCCCTGCAGAACTTAGGGAACTGACCTGGACAGCGACCTTCTCTTCCCCTCTCACACCCAAGGACCTGCTCTTAAGGTTTAAATTCACCACTAAAGAATGAGGCTTTGAAACTCTATGCATCCTGCCCTTGGACCTGAATAAATACATAGCCCACAGTAGTGTTCACTCTTTTTCCCTCTCTCCATCCCCTCCCTCTTCTTTCCATGACTTTATATGTGGACCTTGGACACTCTGTGTACCCTCCAGGATATCTGAGTAGCAAGGATGCTTTTACCAGGTTCTCTTCGCGTTTTACCGAGCAGTGTCTGCAATCATAATGAGAACTGCGATGCCTGGCCCAGCCACAACGTTGGCTCATGTTGGTGTCATGAGAACTCGGGGCCCAGGTGAGTGCCCCAGGCTCTTCTAGGAATACCTGCGTCTTCAGCAGGCTGAGACTTAGTCGGAACAATGCTTAAAATCTACATTATTAGGAAGAGGACTTAAGGTAGTGACGTAAACATGAGTGACAGACCCAATGTGCAAACTGGTTTCGTATTTTCCTATACAATGAAATTAAATAAAAGTCCTGGGATGCCCAGTGTAGTTTTGGCCTTTGGAGTCATCCAACTCTGATTATAGTTTCAAATAAACTAGGGGAAAATTTCTTGGCTGATAAATACCATTTGAGAAGGAATTATTTTAGAGAAAACCAAGCTTTCCCATGAAACATGGAAATTTCCAAACATTTCTGATCGGAGGTTGACAAGACTTTCATAATATGTAAAAATGGTCAGAGGGAAAACTGTCCATCTGTTTTAGCAGAAGCTTAATAAAGTGAGTTACTCAAATTTATAGAGAACACATATAAAAGGAAATAGACATGCCAGGAAATAAAGACAAGGAGTCCGCCTATCCCACATGATCGAACACACAGCTTTTGATTCTTAGGTGTTGAGCCACGCACACAAGATCATATTTTGAGCCTCATAACAATTGTCCCTGGTGTACTTACCAGCCTCAAAACTCTTTTCAGAGCCCCCTTTATGTCTCTGTTCCTGAGGCTGTAGATGAAGGGGTTCAGCATGGGTGTGACCACGGTGTACATCACTGAGGCCACTGCACTTGAGTGTGAGCTGTGGGTGCTGGCAGAGCTGAGATACACGCCTAGGCATGTACCATAAAATAAGGAGACAACCGAGAGGTGAGACGCACAGGTGGAAAAAGCCTTATACTTCCCCTGAATTGATGGGATTGCTTGTATGGAGGACGCTATCTTAGAGTAAGAGTAAAGGATCCCAGCCAGGGAACCACCACCTAATAGCACAGTTACAAAGTATATCACGAAATTATTAAGAAAAGTGTCAGAACAGGCAAGTTGGGTCATTTGATTGAGTTCACAGAAAAAGTGGGTAATTTCCAAGTCTGAGCAGAAGGACAGTCGCAACGCCATCAAACATTGCAGCAGAGAGTACAGGGAACTGATGGTCCAGGACCCCAGAACCAGCAGCCCACAGAGCCGGGGGTTCATGATGACCGTGTAGTGCAGCGGGTGACAGATGGCCACAAACCGGTCATAGGCCATCACAGTCAGGAGGAAGTTGTCCAACATGGCACAGAGTATGAAAAAATACATCTGGGTGATGCAGCCTGCATAGGGGATGGCTTTGCTCTGTGTCTGGATGTTCACCAGCATCTTCGGGACGGTGGTGGAGGTGAAGCAGATGTCAGCCAAGGACAGGTTGCAGAGGAAGAAGTACATGGGCGTGTGGAGGAAGGCGTCTGAGCTGACGGCCAGGATGATGAGCAGGTTTCCCAGCACAGTGACCAGGTACATGGAGAGGAAGAGCCCAAACAGGAGGGGCTGCAGTTCTGGTTCCTCTGAGAGTCCGAGGAGCAGGAATTCTGACACTCTCGTAAGGTTCCCTGCTGCCATGGGGTGGAGCTGAGTTTCAGGAAGGAGAAAAAAACAGGAGTCATTTTCATACACACCCACATTACTTGCATAGCACTAGTGCTACAGTTTATGTTCTGCAATCAAAAATTAATTTCAGCCTTTGGTTGGTGTGGTCAGGGGATTGAGTGCTGGCTGGTGAACCAAACGGTAGCCAGTTTAATTCCCACTAAGGACACAAGCCTGGTTGCCAGCGAGGTCCCCCATAGGAGGAGTGTGAGAAGCAACACACATTTACGTTTCTCTCCCACTCTCTCTCCCTTCCTTCCCCTTTCTCTAAAAATAAATAAACAAAATCTGTATTAAAAAAAGAAATTAATTTCAGTGTTTTGGGACAAACTGTTTTCCTCTAGGTGTTTTCTATCTAATATCAGGGTGAGAATTTTAGTCCCGACGTGCAATTTTCCTATGGTGTCAGAAATACCACAGTTTTAATGAGAAATGTATCATTTATATTTTTCAGGAGTATGAAGTGAGCTGACCATGTTTTCGGTACTGTCTGGGCCGTGAGGGGCGAGAAGAACACAAGCCTCTACACATGGTTATTGGGAAAAGAATATAGAAGCAAAAAATAGAAATAAATATAACATTACAGGTGGTGAAAGAGTCTATGAATGAAATATGAAGCAGGTCTAAAGGAACAAGTGACTAGGCCATTGTATATTTCATGGACCCAATGTCTGTTTCCTTCTCCCCGAACAGCAAAACTCCTCACAGTTGTTTTCATTTTCCCGCAACCATTTCACGCATCTCACTCATTGGGCAGCGTCACCCCACCGGACCCCCTGTCCCCTCACTTCCTTGTCAGCTGTGGGCCTGGAGGGCAGAATCAAACAGACACATCTTCACTAACGTATTTTGTAAATTAAGTATAAAATAAGTCTTTCACCGAGAATACCAGCAGAGATATCCGGTGTCAGGCTGGGCTCACTAGGCTCGCAGTGACTCAGGTAAAAGTCCTCAGGTCCCAGCCTCTCTGACCCTTTCCGCATGCACCTACCAGGCTCTCCGAGTCTCCTGGACGGGCTTTCTGAAACGGAGGTCTCTCTCTGTTGGGAAGTTAGAATTTCTCCCTGGAGGGTTGATTTGCAGTCGGAAGCTCTGTCCCACGCAGGACAGCCGGAAGGAGTGAAGCACCCGTTGCTGAGCCAGACTTGGGAATCAACAGCAGCAACCGCGTTGTGCAGCTACATTGTACAGGCTGAGGGACTGCACGGGGAGGTGTTTACTGCGCTCCGGGTATGTTCTCCTCAGGCACATTTCCCTTGTGTTATTCCAGCATCTAAGGACAGGATTCCCCTCTGGGCCTCTGGAATAAACAGAGAAAATGTTTCCTAATGATTCTCAGATCCCAAAAGACCATGTGAGAAGCCAGGCGAGTTTAGCTTTTATGACTCTCTGTCTTGGATCTCACCTGCTTCCCACATCTCACCTTCCACTTTCTTTTCTTTCTTTCTTTCTTTCTTTCTTTCTTTCTTTCTTTCTTTCTTTCTTTCTTTCTTTCTTTCTTTCTTTCTTTCTTTCTTTCTTTCTTTCTTTCTTTCTTTCTTTCTTTCTTTCTTTCCTTCCTTCCTTCCTTCCTTCCTTCCTTCCTTCCTTCCTTCCTTCCTTCCTTCCTTCCTTCCTTCCTTCCTTCCTTCCTTTCTTTCCTTTCTTTCTTAAAAAATATTTTTTTTAATTATTGTTCAAGTACACTCACCTCCTACGTTCCTACTCCAACACCGAGTTAAAATCCCCCCCCCCCCCCCGTCTGAGACGATGGAACCCCTCAGGATCAGGTCACTTGGATCCTGAAAGCATCGATTGGTGGTGGGGCACAGTCCTGATGTCTCCAGAGAATTACTGTCCCCTCGTCAATGAGGGGGCAGCTGCGTTCCTTTGGAAAGGAACCCTGGCCCTCACCCTCTTTGGTGTCCTGACTGTCATAATAATTAAGGATTTTGTATTTATTTCACAAATTAAGAGCTGTCATGTAGTGCCTCATTCTAATATATTGTTAACTCTGAGAGATACCCTTTGATAGGTTTATGCCATATAATCTGAGTGTATTCCCTACAGACTGTGTCTGTTTTCATTTTTGTGAAGTCCGTTCTGTGAGCATTTCTATTATGAACTCTCTTCTGCTTTGCAGAAATGGGGCCTGAAGCAGTAAGCAATTTGCTCTAAGTTATGAACCTAGTGAGGGATGGGCTTGGCTGAACTCTATCAGGTCGCTTCTTGTTTCCAATCTGGGGGCCAGTGGTTCTCTACCTGAGATGGTTTTTCCCTTGGAGATTTTTGGCAATGTGCGGAGGGAAGCTGCTAAGCACCGAGAAAACAAGACAAATAATTATCCCACCCATCTTGTTGACGTGAGAAGGTGAGAAAGCTTAGTCCAGGCCAGCACTTCTCCAACTTCAATGTGCATGTAGGTCAACCAGGATTATAGTTCAAATGCAGGTTGTACTGGGCCAAGAGGTTCTTTGATCCAAAGCTGTTCCCGGGCGGTGCTGTTGCTGCAAGTGCTGGTCCTAAGAGCACACTCTGCAGTCTCCCTCACTCCTTTCTCCCTGCTTCCCGCCACCTCTCTTTCTCTCTCTCACTGTCTCAAATCAATGGAAATATGTCTGGACATCCATTACATCTATTTCATATACCAACAGAGGCGAATTTTCTACATTATTTTTTCAACTGAGTTTTCCATTTCATGGTCTCCGTTCTCCTCTCGGCACCTCCATGGTGCGAATGCAGCTGTGCTGGATTTTCTCCCAGAGGATCCTTTATCTGTTCTCATATGTTAAGATTCCTTTTTGTTCTTGCTGTTCTGATTGGGTCTATAGTTTTTTCTTATATTTCAAATCACTGACGTGATTCTCAGCTCAGCCACGCTAGTGTTCATTTTCTGTACATCATCATTATTTTAATTGCAGTATTAGTTATCTATGACTGGATCTGGTTTTATGCTGCTGAAGTCCTCCCTAAGTTCACTGAGCGTCCTTAGAGAGAGTGTTTTGAACGGTGCCTCTAGCAGATTGCTTGTCTCCCTTTTGTTTAGCTCTTTTTCTCGAGTTCTTTTTCTGTCCTGCCTTCTGTGGCATGTTTGCTTGTTTGCGTCCTCACATTGGCAGCCTCCTTGTGGTTGTTCCTATGTATTGGATGGAGCTGCTACATCTCCTGCCTTAGCAGAATGGTCGAGGGCGGTAGGTGTCCTGAGAGGTCCGGTCATGGAGCCTCCCCTATCACCCAAGACGGGTACTTACCACGTGCGCACCGTGTAGGCTGTGTATGGCCTCCACTTGTCGCTGAGCGTTGGCTGCTGTTAGCACATGTAAGGGAGGGATTTAACAAGGCCGGTCCGTTGCAGGGGGTGGCTGTGCCCGAAGACCACCAGCCTCCAATCAGTGTGGAGGACCAGCTGTGCTGGAGTCCACCCCGCAGAGTAGGCCTTGCTTCAGCAGGGCTCGGGTGTCTGCTGAGTTTTCCCCCTGAGTGTGTCCCTTGCAGAGGTGGTTGGGTGGTGGTCCTCTGCTGTGATCTGAAGCTGTCCACCGGGAGTGCTGGCTCGGAGGCCTCCGACAAGGGACAGGCCAAGGTCAGCCACCCTCTGTGTGCTGCCCAGAGTCATCCGGCATAAGCTCCCTGCGGTCGGCTGCTGCTTGTGCTGGGCTTAGAGGTGCTTTGGTGAGGCAAGCTGAGACCCAGGGCGGCTACTTTTCTTCCTGGCCTGGAGCCACTTAGCCAGTGGTACTGGGCTTGCTAATATCAGCTACAGCCTGTTTGAGAAAATTTAGGAAAATCTGAAGCAGGAGACAAAGGAAGCTTGTTGTATGGAAAACCACTGGAAATAGTTTGGGCGACTGAATGTTGGGTGGGGCGGGTTCTGAGGCAGAGAGTGTGGGCCCTTTGAAGGAATCTCAGATATGGCACCTGCCGGCCAGCACTGCGGGGCGAGGGCCCATCAGGGGAACCGTGGCCGGTGCTAGCACGTGTATCTGGGAGAAAGCTGCCCCTGCCGCTCTCACCCTGACGCCAAACAATTCAGCTCCTCCGTGTGTCTCTAGTGCCTTTCAAGCTGCTGACCTGGCGCTGGGTCCTAGAGAGTGAGTCTGAGTAAGTCCCCGCACGGGTTCTCAAGAGGAACTGCCTGGGGCTCCAGGAGTTTTCATCTTCCTCAGCTGCAGTCTCCACTTTTTTTAGTGCCAGAAGCTATGGGGACTTCTTTCCCTGACATGGAACCCTGGGCTGGGGGCATGGGGTGGGGCTAAGACCCCTCACTCCTCAGCCACTGCCTTCCTGATTTATATCCGCCAACTTGACCGGAGATCTATTCAAGTTCATTTTGGATAACTGGATGAGTGAGAAACAGTATTTAAGTTTCCTAACAGATAAGGAGGATAGGTTGGAAGGATTTGCATGTTTAGCATAAAGCCGGTGACCCTGAATCACGGGACTGGGTAGGAATTCACGCTCTTTTGTGCCTCATCCTCTGGTTAGGGAGATGGAAGATGTTCCTGTGCATGAGGAGATATGGATGAATGATATTGACCTAGTTCATTCACTGTCCATGTGGTAAGTAGGCTAATATGTAGAAAGGTGGAGATAGTGTGTTTACATCCATAGAGGAATCATATTTGTACACAGTACTGTAAATCTGAAGAAGAAACAGGAAAATAATTTGGGGATAAAATGTAAAATACACTAAGCATTCTTTATCACAATGAAAACAGACTCTAACACATAATATCTCTCTTCTGCACATCAGGAGTATATTATAGCATGAAAACAATATTTCCTCAGGTATTTGAATAAATAATGTGCTTATTTATTTGAATAAATAAGGTCAATTTTAATGATATTTTAGAAGATTTTATTTATTTATTTTTAGAGAGGGGGAAGTGAGGGAGAAAGAGAGGGCAAGAAACATCCATGTGTGGTTGTCTTTGTGCGTCTCCTACTGGGGACCTGGCCTGCAACCCAGGCATGTGCCCTGACTGGGAATAGACCTGGCCACCCTTTGGTTCTCAGGCCAGTGCTCAATCCGCTGAGCCACACCAGCCAGAGCCTCTAAAGTAAATTTTTTTAAAGTATATTTTATTGAATATGCTACTACAGTTGTCCCCATTTTTTTCTCCTTTTAACCCCTTCCTCCTTGCACCCTCCCACCCTCAAGGAGCCCCCCCACCACCCACCGACTGAGTTCTTGTCCATGGTTGTAGCTCTGAGTTCTTTGGCTTCTCCGTGTCCTGCACTATCCTTAACCCCCCGTCTATTTTGTGCCTGTGTATTATGTGTCTTATTCCCTGTACCTTTCCCCATTCTCCTCCCCCTCCCCACTGATAACCCTCCATGTGATCTCCATGTCTGTGATTCTGTTCCTCTTCTAGTTGTTTGCTTAGTTCATTTTATGTTTTTTAGGTTCAGTTGTTAATTGTTGTGAGGTTGTTGTCATTTCAATGCTCATAGTTTTTGATCTACTTCTTTGTCTTAGAGAAGTCCCTTCAACATTTCAAATAGAAAGGGCTTGTAGATGATGCACTCCTTTAATTTGACCTTATCTGGGAAGCGCTTTATCTGCCCTTCCATTCTAAAGGATAGCTTTGTTGGATAGAGTAATCTTGGATGCAGGTCCTTGCCTTTCTTGACTGTGAGTATTTCTTTCCGGCCCCTTCTTGCCTGCAAAGTGTCTTTTGAGAAATCAGTGGATAGCCCTATGGGAACTCCTTCGTAGGTAACTCTCTCCTTTCCTCTTGCTACTTTTAAGATCCTCTGGTCTTAATCTTGGGTAACTTAATTCTGATGTGTCTTGGTGTGTTGCTCCTTGGGTCCCATTTCTTTGGGACTCTCTGGGATTCCTAGGCTTCCTGTAAGTCTATCTCCTTTTCAAGATTGGGGAAGTTCTCCTTCATTATTTTTTCTAATAAGTTTTCAATTTCTTGTTCTTCCTCTACTTCTGGAAACCCTATGATTCAGATGTTGGAGCATTTCAAATTGCCCCAGAGTTTCCTAAGCCTCTCCACATGTTTTTGAGTTCTTGCTTTTTCATACTGTTCTGGTTGGATGTCTGTGTCTTCTTTTTGTTCCCATGTATTGATTTGAGTTCCGGTTTCCTTCCCTTTCCTGTTGCTTCCCTGTGTGTTTTCCATTGTTTCACTTTGTTCAGCCTTCATTTCTTTCCTCATTTTGTGGCTGAGCTCAGCCAATTCTGTGAGCATCCTGATTCTCAGCATTTTGGACTCTGCATCAGGTAGGTTGTCTATCTCCTCATCGCTTAGCTCTTTTTTCTGGTGTTTTGATCTGTTCTTTCATGTGGGCCATGTTCCTTTGTCTCGGTGCACCTGTTACATTGTAAGGGGCGGAGCCTTCGGTATGTGCCAGGAGGGGCAACCCTCTGCACTGTATCGTGGCGCTTGCTCGGCTCTCGCCCCTCTTCCCTTCACTTCCCACGAGCGGTTGTGTTCTTTCAGGTGCTGATTGGTAGGTGCGTGGGTTGGTGTACATTCTAGGACTCTGTGGGCCCCTCCAGCGGCCTGTCCTGTGAGACTGAGTTTCTCCGGCAGCCAGAACCTCCGCAGGTGTTTACAGCCTGGGAATTTCAGTCTTTAGCTTCCCCTTGGCGAAACCCTGGGTTCCGTGGTCTGTCTCGCTCTCCTCACTGTTCCTCCGAGCTTTTCCCTGCGCAAATGGTGGATCGCCTGCCCCGGTCCACCGGCCGCTGCCTTGCCACGGGTCCTCTCCACCGCCATCTCCTACTCTCTTACCAGGCTGGATGAATGTTTCTTTAACTCCTTGGTTGTTGGACTTCCATGCCATTTGATTTTTTGGAAGTTCTTATTGTCTTTTGTTTAAATTGATTGTTATCCTTCTTTTGGTTGTGTGAGGAAGTAAAGCATCTCAGCCTATGCCTCCATCTTGGCTGGATCTCCTTCTCTAAGGTCGACTTTGACTAAAGCTCATATTAGGTCAATCTGTTTAACACATTTGTGTTTTCTTATGGACTCTGCCCGGAGCTTCGCATTTGATAATCGATGGTTGCCAGGGGCAATGGTAGGCAGTACAGAGACCGAATGGAATGAGAGAATAAAAGCAGGGGTCCAAGACTAACCAGAACAGTGTGAAAGCCCACATTACCTGCTGCGGCCGGCGCGGAGCGGAGGCCCCTGAGTGCTGGCGACGGAATATTGAGAAAGAGACAACACAGCCGAAAGACGCAACACAAAACAGTTTAAGAAAAAGCAGGGGCCAGGTGGAACATTGTCCTCTGATGGAGAGACAATGACCCTGAACGAGGCCTGCGCGTTTCTTTTATGGAGTTCAATAGATGAAGCTCATGGACGTTTCTGCAGCTGCAGGCAAACATTATTCATTTCCCAGGCTGCCTAAATGGTACCACTTTCTTCTTCCAAGCCTTCAGTCCCATTAAACTGAAGCTTGCGGTTAACTATTTCCTTCCCAACCAGCACAGGTTCCAGCTGCCGTCAGCTGCCAGTTTGCTCTGCCTCGCAGAGGCAAGCAGTCAAACGCGGCCTTGCCAAGCGCTTATCCTGGCTTTTGATGCCAGCCTTCGCCGTCCTCCACTATTATCAGTAAGAGTAGTTAAGTGATTGAAATATTCCATAATGACAGACCAAAGCAGAAAGTGTATTTCACATTTCCCTTTGAAACATCACACCATCTGACTTAGTTAACACATGCAGTTTATTTCATGTGGGTAACACAACTCATGAATATTCTTTCAGTAAGACAAAAGAAAATTCTTGAGACCCTATGAGAAGAAATTATTCTTTGGAAGTCCACGTGGCCCCAAGAAATGAATTGGCTGTTCCAAATATTTTTTATTCAAATCGGGGAAAAACTTCATGAGAGTGAGAAAATGAACAGAAGAGAATATGTCTATATACTAGAGCAGAAACATGATAAACTGAAGTACTTGTATTTTTAGAGAAATTGAATTCCAGTAAGTGGAAATTCTAGTAAGTAATAAAAGAGCCGTATTAAACTTTCTGAGCCCTTTGACGTCCCTCTCCACAGTCCAGCACCATCCTGGGCTTGGCTCTGAAGGCTTCAGCAGCAAGACGGGCATTGTCCACCTGCAGAGTGATGCGGGCACTGTCCAGAGAACTTGGAAAGGTCTGAGTCCTTGGTCCTCGATAGTTTTGAAACGATGTCCCCAGTTTCTGTTCTGAGGCCCCTTCTTCTCCAGGTGTTTCTTGATTTCTCTCTCTAGTCTCTGATTTTCATCTTCCAGGCTTCTCTAGCCTTCTCCAGGTAGCGCACTAGGGGGTCTTTCAGACATTGCATAGACTCCTTCTGGTTCTTCGTGTGCCCTATGTAGCCAGACCTCCAGTGTACCCTGAAGCCAGGACCCTAGGCACCCAGCCGGTCCTCATGCTGGTGGAGTAGGACACGGAGATCTGGGAGCCCGAGCCCCCGGAGCCCGTACAGATGCTGGCCGAGCTTCTGGCTGGCCGGGCTGTTGGTTGGGTGACAGCAGCAGCCCAGGGTCTGGTAGTTTGTAGAGAGAACGGAAGGAGTTCTGAAGTGCATATTGTTCAGGGAGGAAGGCAAGAATTCACAGTCCTGATTAAAATATTTCTTTTAAAAAATTTTATTGAACAATTTGGAGGTACAGAGGCAGGTGGAGAGAGAGAGAATGAGAAGGAAGGATGGGGTGTGGAGACAGAGAGAGAAACACCAGTTTGGTTTTCCACTGTTTTTTAATTTTTGTTCAACTCTAGTTGGCTCCATTCCCACCCCCTCCCCCA
The DNA here is from genome assembly GCF_021234165.1 of Pteronotus mesoamericanus. Lineage (NCBI taxonomy): Eukaryota > Metazoa > Chordata > Mammalia > Chiroptera > Mormoopidae > Pteronotus > Pteronotus mesoamericanus. Next base: position 30,711 of record NW_026555110.1, read on the forward strand.
CTTTCCCTCTGCCTGCCCATCCCCTTCCCACCCACAAACCTACCCGGCTTTGCTTTCTCCATGTGTCCTTTATCCATCGTCCTCAATGAACCTTCCCATTATTTTCCCCCATTACCCTTCTCTCCCCTCCCCCCTGGTTGCTGTCAGTTTGCTCTTTGTTTCAATGCCTCTGGTTGTATTTTGCTCACCTGTTTGTTTTGTTGATGAGGTTCTACTTACAGGTGAGATCAGATGGTATTTGTCTTTTGCCGCCTGGATTATCTCACTTAGTATAATGCTCTCCAGTTCCATCCACGCTGTCTTGAAGGGTAGGAGCTCCTTCTTTCTTAGTGGTCCTTAGAATTCCATTGTGTAAATGCACCATAGTTTTTTGATCCACTCATTTACTGATGGGCACTTAGGTTGCTTCCAACACTTGGTTATTGCAAATTGTGTTGCTGTGAACATTGGGGTGCATAGTTCTTTTGAATTGGTGTTTCAGGATTCTTAGAGTATAATCACAGCAGTGGAATTGCGAGGTCAAAAGGCAGTTCCATTTTTATTTATTTGAGGAAATTCTATATTGTTTTCCACAGTGGCTGTGTAACAGGCCACGGCTGGGGACCCCTGCAAAGAGGGACTTTTAATGGGGTGAACTTGGGGTGTTCAAGAAAAATATTCTCCAAACCATCGCCCCATCCAGCCGCCCTCCCCACCCCCTGGCCCCCAAGGCGGGCTGCCATGGCGGGGTGGGAGACTTGGAGCAGGGCCATTGAGAGTCATTTTGCAAGTCAATAATAGCAGGAAAGCTTCAAACCTCATATGCAAAAATGATTATTTTGCATATCAACAAGGCCAACCAGGAAGGTTTGCATAACTTTAAGCCAGGATGTAAGTGGCAGGCAGCTCCCCAGGGTGCAGAGTCCCTTGAGGGACTGGGAGATGAGGTTGCAGGGGAGGATTCCCGCTGGGGTTTGGACTCAGGCAAGGCTGACACGCTAGAGGCTTTTGACCACACAGTTTTGGGATTGGAGTGGGGGCTCCCTTGACCACGTGACCTTGGAAGCAAGGAAGCAAGATGTAGCAGCCATGCAAGGCGGCTCCCCCGGTTACAGCACTTAACATGAGAGCTCACTGATGGTTCGCTCCACGCTTCAAGGGAACAATGCGAAGACATTCCTGGAAGGAATGGGGAGAGAGGACTCTTGAGAGTGGGCCACGAGAAGGTGCCACGTGGTTTGGATTAAGAACTGGAGATCTCGGCAACCCAGCGGATGGTGCTGGGAACAGCGAGAGGTCTGCCTAGCTGAGCTCTGGACTTCTGTTCTTTCTTTCTTTTTTTTTTTTCCTGAATAGTGGTACCTCAGACTGGCCTGACTGGGCAAAATGAGGGGAGCCAAAACTCTGTGTGTCGGTGGGTGTTTTAGAGGGATTTTGAGATTTAACGGCGACATTAAGCCATTATTCAAAGCCTGTTTAACTTTTGAATAAACTGTTCCTTTCTTTTTCACCAAACTTTCCATTGAGAGCCATAACTTTTAAGGGTGGCAGGCAAAGCTTAAAGAAGGGGACCCGGGGAGAGGGGTGTTTTTTTTGGTAATAGCATCTGGGGCTCTCCCGCAACGCGCCCACGTTTGGTAACAGCAGGAACGCGACTTCACTCAACCAGGGCAGAGTTTCTGGTCAAGCAACAGTAAGGTCATCTGTCACAAAGCCCATTGCATTGATGTAGAAAGAAAAAGGAATCTGCATGATAAAACCTCTTCAAATAAAATAATTATATACAAAATCAGGGCTATAAGCTCTAAAGAACACAATTAAAAGAAAAAACCCTCTTGTTTTCATCCCCACAGAAAAGATGTCAGAGCCCCCAAAGAGTCCTTTCTTTCTATTAATAGCTCCCTTGCCCCACATTCTTTCTATATAAATCTTCCATTTTGTACAGCATCTCAGAGCTCCCTCTTAGTTGCTTGAAGAGATACAGACTGATTGATGAATTAATTAGTAAAGCCAATTAGATCTTCAAAATTACTAGGGTGAATATTTTATAATATACTCAAAACAATCTACAGGTTCAATGCGATCTCTATTAAAATTCCAGTGGCATTTGTCACAGAAATAGAACAAACAATCCTTAAATATGTATGGAACCACAAGGACCCTGATTAGCCAAAGCAATCTTGAGAAAGTAAAACCAAGCTGGAGGCATGATGATCACAAATTTCAAACTAAATTACCAAGCTAGAGTAATTAAAGCAGTATGGCACCAGCAAAAAACAACCCTTGTATCAAGGAAACAGACCAGATAGCCCAGAAAGAAACCCACAGAATAAGGCAATTGTTTTAGGAGAAGAGAGCCAGGAATATACAGTGTGGAAAAGAATGATGTCTCCAATTCATGGTAATTGGAAAATTAGACAAATACATACTAAAGAGTAAATCTGGGCCCCTAACGTAGGAATTAAGAACAAGTAACCACAGATGTGTATGTGCATAATCTTGAGTTGAAAGCAATGGAGACCCTGGACTCCAAATAGAAACTGTTACATCTCTCTTAAAAAAATAAATTTGGATGTTATATATCACATAAACAAAATGAAAGACAAAAATCACACGGTTGTTACAACAGATGCAGAAAAAGCATTTGATAAAATCCAGCACTCATTTATGATAAAATACTCAGCAAAATTAGAATAGAGAGAGTACATCAAAAATAATAAAGGCCATGTTCGAAGAACCTACTGCCAACATCATACTCAATGGACAAAAACTACAAACATTTCCATTAATTTTGGGAAGAAGGCAAGGGTGTTGGCCATCCCCCTCTAATTCAATTTCAATAAGATTAAAAGGATCTAGTTAGAAAATGGATCTACCCAGGAACAAAGTTCATTTGGATTTACACACAGGAACATACACATAATTTTCATTATTTTAAAAGAAAAATTAACATGTAATAAAATTCCCCTTTCAGAAACCCCGAGTAACGTAAATAAGCGGGCACATAAGCGACCCTGCTTTTTATTCCCTGGTCCTAATTCACAGTCTTATGTTTTGAATTTGCCAATAAAAAGAGGATCTGCTCTTAGACCCCAATACAGGAAGACCCTTCAGTCCAAATCTATTCATTCTCTCTCTCTCTCTCTCTCTCTCTCTCTCTCTCTCTCTCTCTCACACACACACACACACACACACACACACACACACACACACCTTCTTGTGTAGCATTCAGGAGTGCTGGACCTGTGCATAATAAACCTTATGTGTTCATAGTGTTCATGATGGGTTTGGAATTTTAATACAGACTACATGGGCCTGTCCAGTAACAACTTTGTGGTCTGAGGAATAAATAGCAGGGTCCATGGCTAGTGCCCAGGCCTTCCTATCATATAGCATCACTGTCAACAGGCCGAGACTTACAGGGAACAATGATCAAGCCTACATCATTAGGAAGACAGGCTAAGGTACTGATTAGGTACTGAGAATGAAGGACAATGTTAAAAACTGAGGTTTCAGATTTTTATGGAGTGAAATTATTTAATGAAATTAGTAGCCAAGTGAAGTTTTTTCTTCATGAGTCATACCACTTATTACTATCCTATCGCAAGACAAGAAGAAATTACTTACAATGATATTCAGGGTCCATCACATATAACACCCCTTTATCTTGCAAAATCTTTTATTACAAAATGATAAGCATGTAACTGTAACATAACAATACCATACTCAAGCACACCATATGACATTTTAGGGGAAATGTTAAAATTGCCATCCACCTGTGCAAGACATTCATGTACCCTACCAACCACACACAAGCAGGCCTTACTTCTGCCAGGCCCTGTAGGTCATTTGAGAAGAAATTATTCAAAAGACATCAATGTTGCCACAGAAGTAAATAAAAACTTTCAAATATATCTGATCAAGGTTGGAAAAACTTTGATTACAGGAAAAAGGACAAAGGGAAACACTGTCTATATAAAAGAAAAGTAGAAAGTTTAGTAAAATGGTGACTTAAATTGTATAGAGAAGTTGAAACAAACAAAGGAAATTCCAGGTCAGAAATAAAAGAAGCAAGTCCAAAACCCAATCTGATTAAAGAGTCACAATTTCTGGTTTTGAGTCTTGGGGCCAAGAAAGCAAGGATAATTTTGGCCTCAGGATGACAGTCCCTTGTTTACCTGCATCCCAAAGAATCTGTTCAGAGCCCTCTTGATGTCTCCATTCCTGAGGCTGTAGATGAAGGGGTTCAGCATGGGTGTGACCACGGCGTACATCACGGAGGCGACTGCACTTGACTGTGAGCTCTGGGTGGCGGCAGAGCTGAGGTACACGCCTAGGATTGCACCATAAAATAAGGAGACAACGGAGAGGTGAGACGCACAGGTGGAAAACGCCTTATACTTCCCCTGAGCTGATGGGATGGCACGTATGAAGGACACTATCTTAGAGTAAGAGTAAAGGATCCCAGCCAGGGGACATCCAGCCAGCAGCCCAGTTGCAAGGTATATCACAATGTTATTAAGAAAGGTGTCAGAACAAGCAAGTTGGGTCATCTGATTCAGTTCACAGAAAAAGTGGGGGATTTCCAAGTTTGGACAGAAGGACAGTCGCAACACCATCAAGCATTGTAGCAAGGAATCCAGGACACTCATGATCCAGGACACCAGAACGAGCAGCCCACAGAGCCGGGGGTTCATGATGACCGTGTAGTGCAGCGGGTGACAGATGGCCACAAACCGGTCATAGGCCATCACAGTCAGGAGGAAGTCATCAGACAATGCAAAGAGTATGAAAAAATACATCTGGGTGATGCAGCCTGCATAGGTGATGGCTTTGCTGTGTGTCTGGATGTTCACCAGCATCTTCGGGACGGTGGTGGAGGTGAAGCAGATGTCATCCAAGGACAGGTTGCAGAGGAAGAAGTACATGGGCGTGTGGAGGCGGGAGTCTGAGCTGACGGCCAGGATGATGAGCAGGTTTCCCAGCACAGTGACCAGGTACATGGAGAGGAACAGCCCAAACAGGAGGGGCTGCAGTTCTGGTGCCTCTGATAGTCCCAGGAGAAGGAATTCTGAAATTGGGGTATCATTGACTGGTCCCATGTGGTGGAGGTGACTAGTAAGAAAGAAAAAAATGTCATGATTCATTTTTGTACAAATGGCAATATTACTAGCATAGTTCAAATGCTACAACCATATTTTGCAGTAAATAATCAATATTAAATTTTATATGTTTCAGGCCCTTGAAGGCACCCACCTTTCATGACATATCTTATTAAGAATTTCTGACCTCCTCAGCCCCTTTGCTCAAGGTGGCCAAGGATTACACAGTTTTAATGAGAATTGCTCTCATGCGCTTGAGGATAGGATGCTGATAGACAAAATCCTTAGAACATAATGGTAGTAAATGAATATATACAATATATGTATTGTACACCATGTTAGATGGTGTCAGATGAAGAAAAAGGAAGTAGGTATACAGGTGAGTGCAGGGCAGTGTTCTGTGTTTTGTTAGTTAGTTTGTTTGTTTTTTTAACTGTGCTCCTGGAAGATCTGAAAACAAGGCAAAACTTGAACAGAGACCTCCAGGAAGACAGATTGGTAACAAGAGGAAATTCGGGGGTGAGTGGGGAAAGGGTCAGTGCAGAAGCCCAGGGATGACACTTGCTTCAGACATTCACGACACAGAAAGGATGCGGCACGGGGAGGGGAAGGAGCCAGAGAGGAGCAATGAGAGATGGTGACAGAGAATGAGGGGACGAGGTGGCCTGCCTGCTGCTGCTGAAACTGGAGACACGAAGAATCCCTTGTTCCCATGTGGTTTCTATGCATTATTAGCTTTGTTTCCAAAAACCTTGTAAGTAGTAAGAGACTCCCTTTTTATTTCATGGGTTTATTAATATTCAGACATCTGTATTTTAAGGGACACCTTTTAGAGTACATGGGCTCAAGTCAAACTACCTAACACACACACACACACACACACACACACACACACACACACACACACACCCTGAGTCCCTGGGCCTTGTTATCACCCAGCTCCCCTCACCCTGTCACAGTAATTGGAAAAGGAAGGACACAAGGCGTGATGTCGACACCAGACCATCTTTACACTGAGGAATGTAGAAATAGCATCCACATCCCATTGGTTAAGCCTCCCATGGACATGTAAACATGGGACCTCATTTGTATGGCCATTTCATGTCCCTTAAAGAAACTTAAGTTATTTAAAGAAATGTAAAAACTGGGTTAAAAAGCAGAGAGGAAAATGTGAACATAAAGAGGGAAAGATCTAATCATTCAGATGGTTGCTAAGCAACTGAGATGTGGCTAAGTTCCCACGTTCTGGCAGCATTCCAACCCCAGTTCTTTCCCCTGACATGCAGAAAAACTGATAGAATAGCAAAAAACAATTTAAGAGAGAGAAAGGAGTGATATTTTACATTGTCAAGAACCTGGATAGATTGTACATCCCACTAGTAATAGGACCGAAGGACGGAAAAACATAATTGACATCAGTAAAGACAATGGACAATTGTGGAGGGTATTAAGGGTGAAATGGAAACCAGTTTCCAAAAGACAATATATACCAAGGATTGGAATTAGATGAGCTGATTTTAATTTATCTACCACATATCAGCCGTTTGAACTTGCAGGCCACCTGAATCATTTTATTTCTTTAATTTAATTGTACTTTTTGGGACAGCCAACATGATTTTTATATGCCCTCTTTCTAAAAATAATGAGGTAACTTTGGTTTCTGACATTAAATAAGTTTCAGGTGCACAACATGGTAATTGTTCAGAATCTCACCTGAATAGTGGGCATTGCGGTATCGTTCCACCTACCGTGGTGGACAGAGTCAATTTACTCTATGTGAGGAGCTTGGTTAAGTCCCTTCCTGTTGGTAAGTGAGTGGTGACCACCAGGAGGAGATGAAGCTGATTCATTCCTTCTACTTCTCCAAGGTCTCCTTAACTTCCCAACCTGTCGGTCCCCCATTCTACAGCCATAATTCTGTTCTCTGTCGTCTGTCCCATCTAATAGGCAGGCACCCTGTAGCCAAACACTCACACAGAGATGGAGAGAACATTCTATGTCACAAACCGGATCACGGAACTCTCTGATTTAAGTTCTTTCCCTGGGTGCCTGCTCAGTGGAGACTGAAGACAAAATCCTGTAGCTTCAAACAGGAGGCGCAAGTGTCTGTGACCTTTCCTCCAGTTGCACCCTCAGGGGGCCCCGCCCTCACCCACTCTGATCTCCTAAACAACGGACTTGACTCCCCGCTGCACCTGACACCACAGCCTCGGGCTCAGGGCCTTGGTGCACTCGCTCTCCTCTGCTTGGATCACCCCGCTGGTCTCTTTGGGACCTTTCCCCCTCTCCATCCTCTTCATCTTCTCTTCCAGAGAGACTGGACTCTCCCCTTCGTGAGCCTTCCCTTCTACGTAACACTAGCACAGGAAAAGGACAGCTTTCTCAAGCCTAATTTAGGTGTTAGGGCACCCACGGTGTGGTGTTTAATTAATTCCATGCCTTTGTTGCTTCCTAGTCCATGAGTGCCTTGAAGCATGAAGCATATTATGCAAATACTTCCTCTGCCACTAGACTTAGTGGTGTGTAGCTGAATAAATGTGTTCTGTTATAGAAGGAGAGAAGGTGCTCTCTGTGAACCTAGGTGTGGAGGATGTGCTGGCGGAATATTTCTCTCTATCTTGAGATCAGCCCACACTAGGGTGTCAAACTATGGTTCGTAAGAATAAAATAGAATAGAATCAAGAGGGCAGCAAAGGAATATCAGTGTGTGTCATTCATAGTGAGGGCACATACATAATCATTCCTGGTTCCCTTTGTCCATCGTGTGTGTGTGAGTGTGTGTGTGTGTGTGTGTGTGTGTTTCTGGGCCTGTGTGCAAAAAAGCTGCATCACAGTTTAAAAGCCATGTCTTATTTCTGGACAAGTCCAAAGAACTGGAACTCAATGCAATAAATGCCAGAACAGTTTAAAAGGCCAGTTCCTGTTGATGAAGAAAAGCAAAAGGAGCGAAGAGCCTGGCAGAGAGCCAGGTGCAGAGGGAGAGGCAGCCCGCGTGGGTGCTGAGGTCGCCGCGGACTCAAGGGACCCCCTGCACCTCTTCCGTGGTTATTACATCCCCCTTGTGTTCATTGGCCCAGCAGTGGACGAGGCTGGCCCCTCGCTCACTATCCTTGTGGCGTCTTTCCTCTGCTGTTCTTGGCTTTGAGCTTTGATCTCTTGTGTGACGCATCCGATAGGTACACAGCTGTCCTGGTTCCGTACCTTGTCAATGTGCAAGGTCTTCCCTGAGCAAATTTTATAACATCCTTCTTAATACCACAGTTATTGTTCGCCTTTATTCATATATTTCTCCCTGTGGAAATGAAGTCATTGCACACGTATTCTTCATTTTACGGGGCTTTCTTTGTATAATGAGATTGGTTGATCAGGGAATTTACAGATTTTGTTCACTCATGTGGTTTTATAAATGTATGTTTTATATAGAAAGGTTAAAGTATTATATATTCATAAAATAAAAAGGCAGGATTTATATAATGCTATTAATAAGATGGAATAAAATTTTAAAACTAATTCCTAAACAAAGCTATAAATACAATAATTTAATCACTTGAACCTATCATTAGTTGAATGGAAAAGAATTTCTTTGCCAAGGTGAAAGAAGATGGAGAACTTTTTACTTTAAAAAGTAATGAGAGGAGACAGAATGATATGACTACACGAAATTAATAAACTTCCATGCATTTACATAAATCATCTATACACATATGAAGAAGTTCTATGCCAAGTAACCATGTAGCCATGTTTTTAGGGAAAAATACTCTAAATATACAAAACTACTGATATATTAATTACTTTACCTAGCAAACAGCTGTGGCAGTCTCTCCGGTCTGAGGTTGCCTGGTTAGTCTGTCAGGTTACCGCAGGTAGAAATTCTGGGATCCCTTCTCTCTGGATCTTTTCTGCAGCAACCGCTGTGCTCCCTCCCTCACATGGACGGGTCTGTGAGAGGAAGGGCTCCTTGCAGAATCCCGAATCCCTCCTGGATGGTGACTGTTGGAGACTGAAGCTCTGTCCTCAGACAAAAGAGCAGGAAGGAGTCAACCATTAGTCTCTGACCAGAGTTAGGTCTCCCGAAGAAACAAATACATTCTGTCCAGTCTAAGGTCCCCATGCTGGGAGTCAGCTGCAGAGGAGATATTTACTTCTCCCTTCACCTGCTCATTAGATACTGTTTCCCCTGTTACTCCCTCCTCTGTGCACCTCATTTCCCTCTGGGGCACTCGTCTGGACTGAATGCAAAATTTTCCTGCTGATTCTCTGTTTCTAAGGGACCAGGTGTGACATCAAGGGAATCCTATCACTTCTCAGCAATTTGAGTTAAAGTTTCTCAAAGTCCAAGACCGAGGACACTGCCTTGACTGAAATCTTTGGCTCTTCAAAGCACTGACTTTTGGTGGAGCCCGTGACACCTGCAGGAAATTGCTATTTCTCTCTTCAACAAGGGAGGCGACTGTGTAACTTTGATGTAAAGCTTTGGGTGCTCCGCTCCTCGGCTTCATTTGACAGATCAATGAGATATGTCATAGTTAGAAAGGCATCCATTTAATCCCTCATTAGAAAACCTTTGCTAAGTAAGAGACGTTTTTATATAATTGTATGCCATATAACATTGTTTTAGTACTTTATTTCTAGCATTGCTTAACTTTATTTCTACAAAGTTTCTTCTGTGAGGTGGAACAATTATGAACGCTCTTCCCCATTGCCCAAAAGGGCCTAAAGGTGTTCAGCGATCCGCCCAAAGTTATAATCAGAGTAAGGAATCCGAGTTGATTGGAATGTCAGGCTGCTTTCAGTTCTCACGCACTGCAGTGCTTCCCAGCCAGGGATGGATTTCCCCTCCAGCTGGAGGCACTTCTTAAAGGAGGCTGCTAAGTACCTACAGTACCCAACAGAAATAATTATGTCAAAATCAGAAGGTAAAATAACCTCGTTGAGACCAGCCTTTCTCTAACTTCAGAGTGCATGTTATTGACTGAAAGATAGCATTGCATGCTTGTCACTAAGAAGGATTTTCAGGGAAAAGAAAGTGCTGCCACCCGGAATTTCTCTATGCCTCCTTTAATTCAACAAATTTTCCGTTTTAAATATGTTCAATGTATTTCATTCATTAACTGCAATAAATTATTGAAGATATGGAACTTTTCTAGAACTAATAATGAATTTAGTAACTTGGTGGGATACAAAAACAATCTACAGAAACCTATATTGTCTAATAACATTTTGTCATTACAAAGTGTCTGAGAGAGAAATTAAGAAAACAATCCCATTTACAATTGTATAGAAAAAAATGAAACTGGGAAAAAACATAACCAAGGAAGTGAAAAACCGGTTCGGTGAAAACTATAAGATATGACTGAATGTTACTGAAGAAGACATAAATAAATGGAAAAATACAGTGTGCTCATGTATTGCAAGAATTAATATTGTTAAAACGTCCATACCGCAGCCTCAAAATGGCATCACTCATGGTTAAGCCCATCATGCCAACCCAGGATGCAAAAGTGGATATACTGTAGTTTCAGCATCTCGCAGGAGCGTGACTTTAATCAAGCAGGCTGGAATTTTCTAGTCAAGCACCAGTAACGCAATCTCTCACACCAGGCCTCTCCATCCCCCTAGAATGAAAAAGTAATCTGCGTGGTAAGTATTTCCAATAAAAAATTTGTGAAAAACCAGATCTTATGACACATAGAAAACAAGTTTTTTTTAAAAATAAGAACTTTTGTCCTGGTCCCCCATTGAAAGGATGTCAAAACCCTAAAGGGATCCTTTCTTTCTGTTAATAGCTCCCTTGGCCCACTCTTCCTTCTATAGAAACCTCGCGTTTTGTACAGCCTCGCAGCGCTCCGTCTTCGTGCCTAGAGGAGATACTGCCTGAGTGATGACTCAGTTAATAAAGCCAATTAGATCTTCAATGTTACTAGGTTGAACTTTTTAAATATACTCAAAACAATCTACAAGATCAATGTAATCTCTATCAAAATTCCAGAGGCATTTTTCACAGAAATAGGACAAACGATCCTTGAAGTTTTATGGAACCACTAAAGACCCTGACTAGCAAAAGTAAACTTGAGAAAGAGAAACCAAGCTGGAGGCTCATGCTCACCGATTTCAAAGTATATTACAAAGCTATAGTGATTAAAGAAGTACGGTACTTGCATAAAAATAGACTCATAGATTGATGAACAGAATAGAGAACCCAGAAGTAAACCCACACCATAAGGTGATTAATTTAGGAGAAAGAAGCCAAGAATATACAGTGGGGAAAAAGTTAGTGTCTCCAATAATGGTAACTGGAAAATTAGACAGATACATGCTAAAGAATGAAACTGGGTCACTAATGTAGGGTTTCAGAATGAGTAACCACAGGCATATGTGTGGATTATTTTGAGCTGAAGCCACATGGAGACCCCAGAAGCCAAATAGTAACTTGTACATCTCTCTTAACTTTTTAAATTTGGATGTGAGATATCACATAAACAAAATGAAAGACAAACCTCACATAATCATATCAACAGATGCAGAAAAAAGCATTTGATAAAATCGAGAAGCCATTTATGATAAAGCACTCAGCAAGTGGGAATTGAGGGAGTATATCTAAACATGATAAAGGCCGTATACAAAAAACCTCCTGCCAGCATCATACTCTGTGGACAGAAACTACAAACTTTTCCCTTAAGTTTGGCAACAAGACAAGGGTGCCAGCTTTCACCACTCTTATTCAACATAGTACTGGAACGTCCTAGGCACAGCGGTCAGATAAGAGGGAGAAATAAATAGCATCTAAATTGGAATGGAAGGAATAAAAGTGTCGTAATTGGCAGAAGACATGGTAGTGTACATAGAACACTATTGGCTCCATGATAAACTACTCAACCTAGTAAGTGAATGTGGCAAAGTGGCAGGACACAAAGTCAGTATTTAGAAATCAATGGCATTTTGCGCCCTAACAATGAGCTTCAGGAGGAAACACTAAGAAAAAAATTCTCACTTACTATTTCAAGAACAAAATAAAAAGTACATGGGAATAAATTTAACCAAGGAGGTAAAAGAAGACCTGTATTCAGAAAAACCTATAGGACATGAAGAAAGAAATCGAGAAAGATAGAAATGAGTGGAAGCATAAACTGTGTTCATGGATTGGAAATATTAACATCAATAAAATATCCATGCTACCCAAAGCAGTCTATAGATCAATGCAATTCTTTTTTTAAATGCTGATGATTTTATTTACTTATTTTTAAATGTCATAACCCATTATAAAATATTTTAAAATTAAAATCTATTATAAAGTCTCAGCAATTAAAACAACATGATACCAGCACAGAAATAATCAAGTAGATCAATGAAATAAAATGAGCATTCTAGAAACAAATGTATTTATCTAACAATGTAACATATTATTAAATTGATATTTTAAGTCACTGGGGAAAATAAGGCTTATTCAACAAATAAGGTGCATGGACCAGTATTAATTGAAATAAAACAAATATAGAGCCCTATTTCACACATTATACAAACAATATTCAGGTGAGTTAAAATCAATATGTAAAATCTAAGTTTAGGAGAAAACACACAATAATATTTTTCTTACCCTGAAGTAAAATATTCAAACCCAGAATCTATAAATTAAAATATTGACAATGTGAGTATATTAAACATTTAAAACTATACAGAGACATACATATAAAAAAAGTTAAAGGACAAGTAATAGAATAGGAAAGTATTTGCAAGTCATCTATAAAAAGGGTTAATAGTTTTGTTTTTAGGGAAAAAATTCTAGAAATAGTCAAAAAATGGATAGTGAACACCATAAAGTCATTTAAAGCTTTTTTTTAAATTTTTTTAAATTTATTTATTTTTTAAATTTATTTACTTTGTAAATACATTTGTCTCTGCCTCCCCCCAACCTCTTTCCCTTGCCACCTAAAGCTTTTTTAAGAATAACATAAATAGGCATAAATATACAAAAACAGGTATAGTTTCAACAAATAATAAAGTAACAATTCAAACAGCACATCGTTGTCACAATCAGATTAATAAGTATTAAAAATATTGGTAATATCAATATTGGTGACTGTCATAGGAACTAGGTACTAATAGACTATTTTTCTTCATCTTTGTAAAGCAGTCCCTTTAGCATATCTTGCAATGCTGGTTTGGTGGAGGTGTATTCTTTTAGCCTTCTTTTGTCTGGGAAACTCCTTATTTCACCTTCCATTTTAATTGAGAGCCTCGCTGGGGAGAGCAGTCTTGGTTGCAGGCCTTTACTTTTCAGGACTTGGAACATTTCTTGCCACTCCCTTCTGCCTTGTAATGTCTCAGTTGAGAAGTCAGCTCCTAGCTCCCTTATATGTTATTAACTTTTTTCCTCAGGCTGCCTTTAGGATTCTCTGTTTGTCTTTGATAGTTGTCATTTTCATGATGATGTGTCCTGGAGTGAGCCTCACTGCGTTCCTCTCGAATGGGACCCTCGGTATCTCCTGGACTTGTGTGACATTTTCACTCCTCCAATTAGGGAAGTTTTCCATCATTACTTTTTCAAACAGGTTCTCTATCCCTTCCTGCTCTTCTTCTGCTTCTGGTATCCCTATTACACGGATATTATTACGTTTCAGGTTGTCCTCCATTTCCCTCAATGCCTGTCCATTCTTTTTGAGTCTTTTTTCATGTTCTTGCTCTTTCTGGGAGCTTTTTTCTACCTTATCCTCCAGCTCACTGATTCGATCCTCAGCTTCATCTAGCCTGCTTTGGATTCCTTCTACTGTGTTCTTCAATTCAGAAACTGTAGTTTTCATTTCCTCTTATCTCTTATTGATAGTTTCTGTGTCCTTTTTCATGCTGGTATAGTTTGCAGTAAGTTCCTCGCAGTCTTCTTATAGTTTTGGTAATTCTCTCTGAGCTCCCTGAGCTCATTCGGCTTTGTTAGAACCGTTGTTTTGAACTGAATATCTGATCGTTTACTTGCCTCTATTTCATTTAGCACTCTTTCTGGGGATTCCTCCTTTCTTTCCATTGGGGGTTATGTCACGCGTTCCCCATTTTAGGGGAGACCCTTCTCGTTTGCTTCTGCTTCTTAATTTGATCTGCTTTGACAGCTTGTCTTCGTGGCGTGAACTTCTATGGTAGGAGACCTGTGCAAATCAGTGGTACAGTCTCCCTGATCTCCTAAACTTGATGCTCTGGGAGAAAAACACCAAAATGTAAAATAAAAATAATAAGAGGAAAGAAGGTAAAACGTTGTAAGAGAAGGGAGGAACAAATACGTGAATTGAAATAAACTACAATATAAAATCTAGTGGCTTAATATGCACCGACTTGAAGGTCAAGAAATGAATGTTAGAAAGCTATGCAGGCAAGAAAATATCGCAACTCATGGAGAAACTGTGGTGGTTTTTGTCTCGGTAGCATCTGGTATTTACGACTGTTTTTTTCTTGATCTTCTGAAGTGATGCTCTTGGGATGCCCTTTATGCCGTTTATTTTGGCTCTCTGGATGTAATTGGGTTTTGATTGTTTTGGGGCCATTCTTTGGTGGGTGCTTCCCTCCAGCAGGTTGATTGAGGGTTACTCCAGTCACTGTGTTATGTGCTGTTGTGCAGGTCCTGCCAAAACCAAACCATAAAGCCCAGGAGACAAACCCACACCCGCATATATAACTCCCACCCACAATTCCAGTATCAACAGCAAATGAACCAGTATTAATAAGGGTGTAAAGAGTCTAAGACTATTATAAGAAAGGAGAGCAAATATGAGATGACCTACCAAAAGAAAAATGATTTTGAGAGGGTAGAGGGAGGAGCACTAGTAAGAGTAGGAAATTGGAGCAATGTGGACAAAGTAAAATTTATAGCATAAATAAAAAAGGGAATGAAGAAGGCCGAATGAAGTAAGAGAAGGGAAGTGCATAGTATTAGGTTTAAACCTAAGTATTACAAAATAAAACAAAGTGAGAGTTTTCTTTTTCTTTTCGTCTCAAATTTTAACTGTTTTGTGTCTTAGCCTGGTTTTTGTTCCTCACTCTTCGTATTCCCTCTCCCTCCATCATCTCAAAATCACTTCTGTTTCCCCTAGACATCTCTTAAGCTTTTGTTTCTTTCTTTTTTCCCTTATTCCTATCCCACGTATATTAATTTTAGCTCATTTGTTGTAGATAGTGCTGTGGTAGATGTTTTCTCCAATTTGGTTTCTCCTTGTTCATGATTTATTTACTGTTTTTCTTTTTCTCTCTCTCACTTCATTTTATTTTCTAAAATTAGGTTTAAACTTAATCCTATATGCTTCTGTTCTCTTACTTCATTCTGTCTTTCTCATTCTCTTTTTCATTTTATTTGCCACTGTTTTTCCTTTCTGGATCCGCCTCTGGTGATGTCAGATGGTGACTCTGTCTGATTTTAGACAGTCTGTTTGAGACTTCCAGGGATCTATTGTCTTTGGCTGACCCCTTTAGCAGTTAACCTAACCACTCTGTACTCAGTAGTCAGGCTTAAGCCCCAAAGGTTGGAGCAGAATCCCTCCTGGGGACAGGGTTATTGAGCCCTCTCACAGTGCCGCTGCTCAGGTGAGTGGTCTGCCTGAGGATGACGGCTGCTGCCGTATGGGGGATGACACAGCACTGGGCTCCCTGAGGGTACTCTCTCACTTCTCTCCCCAAAACCTCTGTCCCCAGTTTCTCCACAGGCACCTCCAGTGCACTCTACCTTCCCCGGTTTTGCCGAAGGCCAGGATAAGTGGCTGCAAAGGAAAATTTATGTGTTGGCCCTTTAAATGGCTCATTGCTGCCCCAGCCAGCATCTCTGGCAAAGCACCCCTGTGGCTTTTTGCCGTTGAATGTTATCTGTGTACTTTTCAGGCTCTGGTGCTCTAGGCTAGGGATCCCAGCTTAGGGTTTAGACCTCACACTTCTCGGGGGGATCCAACTGGCTGCTGAAGTGTCCCTTTGGTGCTTCAGCTGGCACCTGTGGGTACCCTGCCAGCCCTCTCCCGTCTCCACCACACTCCATGCCAGTCATGTGCTGAAGCTGATTCTTCTGTCTGTCCATGATTACAAGGCTTCTGTCTCACGATGGTTCCGTTGTGTGTTCTGGGTGATTTCTCCACAATTTATCTGTAATTTCAGATTGGTCCTGGGAGGAGGTTAGTGTAACTCCCACTCACTCCTCCACCACCTTGGCTCTTCCCTTAGATTTATCTTAATTTAACCCTTCTTTCTTTCAATTTCTTTTGTCACCAAATTTCTGTCAAATTTTCTGTTAACATTAAAGGTGACAAGTTCATTGTGTCTGTGTTGTGCACGCGTGTGTTTGTGTCTATTGGAAAGAAAATCAGATACAAATGTACAGTCATGAATAGCAACATATACTCCCTCCTTATGAAATAGTCCTTAGACTCAACAAATATTTCAAAATGCTTTATTATTTCTCCCAACATACACTTGAATTAGGTTTACTATTCCACATCACCATCAAAGATAAAAAAACAGGATCAGGGTGATTACATTTTTTAATTATATAACAAAGGAATTAAACTGTTTCTGCTTCTTCTTCAATTATATATAAAAGAACCTGGGCAGTATGTACTCTTAACTTTTGTATGACTCCTGTAAGTCAGCAAATTTTGCATTTTTTATATGTCCTGTTTATTTTATGTTATTACCCTTCAACAAATTACTTTTTAAATCTGTTAGCACTAATAAACAAATTCAGTAAATATGCAGGATACCAAATGAAGGATATAAGAATCTATTATATCTGTATTCTAAATAATGAGTGGTCCGAAATTACTAAAACACTTCCGTTTCCAATTGTATCAAAAAGATTAGAATATTTGGAAATAAACTATAAAACATTGCTGTAATATATTTATAAAGGCAGAACCAAAAAGAAAGCTATCCTGTGTTTATGACTTGGAGAAATTAATATTGTTAAAATGTCCATACTACTGTTAAAGGAAAAACCACAGGCCCAAAATCCATCATTTGAGTTAAAAGCCATGATGACAAATCTAGATTTGATACTGAATCTAATGGAAGTTTCAGCATTTCTCAGAAGCTTAATGTTAATCCACCACTCTGCAATTTAACGATTAAGCCCAAGTAGTTAACTCTACTGTCACGTGGGCCTTTCGCACTTGCCCATAGAAAGAAAAGGAAATATGTAAGATAGTAAACTTTGTGCTTCTCCTCCCCATAGGAAACATGTCATGTCCCTAAAATAATCCTTTACTTTTTCTTGTTATTAGCTTTCTTGCCTCACCCATTTATTTACAAAACTTACAACTCTGTACATGCCTCTGAGCTACCTCTTTGTTGTTAGGTACTTTGCTACTGATCCATGGCTCACTTAGTAGAGCCAATTCGATCTTCAGAATTAGGTTGAATTTTGTTTTTAAACATATCCAAAGTGATCAACAGATCTAATTCAATCTCTATCAAATTGCAATGTCATTTTATTACAGAAATAGAACAAGCAATCCTAAACTTTGCATGGAGCCACATGACACCCTCAGTAGCCAAAAAGCCTTGAGAAAGTAAGCAGAGCTGGGGGGAACACATCCCCTGATTTCCAACTATATTACAAAGCTATAGTAATTAAAGCAGTATGGTACGGGCATAGATCCAGACACAGAGATCAATGGAGGAGAATAGGGAGCCCATTAACAAACCCCCACACATCAGGTCATTCATCCAGGGAAAGGAGACATGAGTATACAATGGGGACAGGACAGTCTCCACAATAAATGGTGCTGAGAAAACTGGACAGCCACGTGGAATAATAATGCTGGGTCACTATTGTAAGGGTCTAGAATGAGTCACCCCAAAAGATGTATGTGGATTTTTTTTTGACTCAATGCAATAGAGACCCTGGGGGTCCAAGAGGATCTTACAGCTCCCCTGTAAAGAATTTAAATTTGGGGTCTTGCCCAGAACGAGTTATTATCAGAGATAAATTTTTACGACCTTTGCATAGGGTAGGACAATTTTCTAATTACTGATCATTTGCTCTACTCATTGTCCTAGTGTCCTTCCTCCCTCCTGAAGCCCCTGGTGCCTTCCCTCATCCTTAGGCCAGAATGTCACGTACACTTCATTTTCTCTTTCTGTCTCATCATCTCCCATGTTTCCAAACAGACTCCACCGGGAGATGCATAATTGATCATTAAGTTTTGGCAGTAGCTACGGTAGGTATTCCACACCCTCAGCTGAAGGAGACAATAAAACCTGGAAATCAGGAGTAAAGCACAGTAGTGTGTTTGTAGTGTAAGTGCCTGACTGAGCCTTTGTGACAAGCCATCCATCTCCGGTCACCACAGTGCCAGACGCGCGACGCGGCTGCTGCATAAGCGCTCGTGTTGCCCCCAACCATGGAGTTCCTTCTTTATTTTTAATTTAATTTATTTATTTTGTTTTGTAACTTGAAAGATAAGCACTTGTATTTTTAATTAGAAGCAATTTCAATAAGGTCAAGGGGAGTTAGTTAGATCATGGATATGTCCAGGGACAAAGTTCATTTAAAATTACACATAGGAACATACACAGAACTTTTGTAATTTTTATACAGGAATTAACATGTTATAACATTCCCCTTGTAGAGAGCCCTGAGTAACCTAATAACTGACCACATGGGAGACCCTACCTTTCATTCCCCGCCCTAGTTCCCACTCTTATGTTTTGAATTTACCAATAAAAAGAGAATCTGCAAAACCCTACCATCCTGCTCTTTGATCCTAATACAGACAGAGCCCTTTAGTCCAAGTCCATTGTCTCTCTGTCTCTGACACACAGGGCCGGTGCCCAGGCCTTCCTATCCTGTAGCGTCACTGTCGACAGGCGGAGACTCCCAGGGCACAGCGAGCAATCTATGTCGTTAGGAACAGCCTCCGAGGTCGTGGTGCACGAAGGATGAGGCACATAAGGTAAAAAGCGCGGTTTGTGTTTTATGGAATGAAATTGTCTAAAGGACATAGTGGCCAAGCGAATTCTTTTTTCCAAATAGTCAGACCACTTTTTACTATTCTATCTACAAAAGAAGAACAAATTACTTAAAATGATATACAAGGTCTTGCACAAATAATGTCCCTCTTTTGTTATAAAACTTTTTATTACAAAATCATACGCATGTAATCCTGTAACAAAACAATGTCACACTCAAACACACTATATGAGATTTTAGGGGAAATGTTGACAGTGCTGTCTGACTCGTGTGAGACATTCACATGCCCTACCAGCCACTCTGAAACAGGCCTCACTTCTGCCAGACCCAGTGTACTGCTTAAGACAAAATTATTCTAAAGACATCAATGTTGCCACAGAAATACATAAAAACATCCAAATATATTTGATCAAGGTTTGAAAAATATCATTGATTTTAGGAAAAAGAGAAAAACTATCTATATAATAGAAAAAGTAGAAAGCTTAATAAAATGGTGACTTAAATTGCATAGAGAAGTTGAAACAAACAAAAGAAATTCCATGACAGAAATAAGAGGAGCAAGTACAAAAGGCAAAATAGTAATTTAAGATTCACAATGTCTAATTTTGAGTCCTGGGGCCAAGAAAGCAAGGATACTTTTTCAGATGCAGGGTGATTGTCCCTTGTTTACCTGCACGATAGAGAACCTTTTAAGAGCCCCCTTTACGTCTCTGTTCCTGAGACTGTAAATGAAGGGGTTCAGCATGGGTGTGACCACGGTGTACATCACGGAGGCCACTGCACTTGACTGGGAGCCGTGAGTAACAGCGGAGCTGAGATACACGCCTAGGCTCGTACCATAAAATAAGGAGACAACTGAGAGGTGAGACGCGCAGGTGGAAAACGCTTTATACTTCCCCTGAGCTGATGGGATTGCACGTATGGAGGACACTATCTTAGAGTAAGAGTAAAAGATCCCAGCCAGGGGACCACTACCGAGTAGCACAGTTACAAAATATAACACAATGTTATTAAGATGTGTGTCAGAACAGGCAAGTTGGGTCATCTGATTGAGCTCACAGAAAAAGTGGGGGATTTCCCAGTCTGAGCAGAAGGACAGTCGCAACACCATCAAGCATTGCAGCAAGGAATCCAGGACACTCATGATCCAGGACCCCAGAACCAGCAGTACACAGAGCCGGGGGTTCATGATGACCGTGTAGTGCAGGGGGTGACAGATGGCCACAAACCGGTCATAGGCCATTACGGTCAGAAAGAAGTTGTCCAATCCTGCAAAGAGCACGAAAAAATACATCTGGGTGATGCAGCCTGCATAGGCGATGGCTTTGCTGTGCGTCTGGATGTTCACCAGCATCTTCGGGACGGTGGTAGAGGTGAAGCAGATGTCAGCCAAGGACAGGTTGCCGAGGAAGAAGTACATGGGCGTGTGGAGGCGGGAGTCTGAGCTGACGGCCAGGATGATGAGCAGGTTTCCCAGCACAGTGACCAGGTACATGGAGAGGAACAGGCCAAACAGGAGGGGCTGCAGTTCCGGTGCCTCTGATAGTCCCAGGAGAAGAAACTCTGAAATTGGGGTATCATTGACTGGTCCCATGTGGCAGAGGAGACTAGTGGAAAAGGAAAAATGTCATGATTAGTTTCATACAAAAGGCAATTTTACTAGCAGAGTTTAAGTGCTACAAACATATTTTGCAATAAAAAAAGATCTACGTTAAATTTTTAAGTATCACACCCTTTAAGGTACTCATATTTCAAGACATATCTGATTAGGAACTTCTGTCTTCCTCTGTCCTTTTGCTCAACGTGGCCAAGGATTACACGGTATTAATGAGAATTGCTTTCATCCACTTCAGGGTAGGATGCTGATAGACAAAAATCCTTAGTACATACGCTGTAAAGGAATATATACTATATATATAGTATACCATATTAGATGGTGTCAGGTGAAGAAAACTAAAGAAGGTATACAGGTGAGAGGATGGGGTATTTAATATTATTTTTAAGCTGGGCTTTCAGGAAGCCCTGCAAACAAGGCAACACTTGACCAGAGACCTCCAGGAAGACAGCGTGGGAACGTGAGGAGATCCGGGGGTGAGTGGGGAAAGGGTCAGTGCAGAGGCCCCGGGATGACACTTGCTTCAGACATTCACGACGCAGAAAGGATGCGGCACGGGGAGGGGAAGGAGCCAGAGAGGAGCAATGAGAGATGGTGACAGAGAAGGAGGGGACGAGGTGGCCTGCCTGCTGCTGCTGAAACTGGAGACACAAAGAATCCCTTGTTCCTATGCTGTTTCTGCACATTATTAGCTTTGTTTCCAAAATGATCTTGTACACAGTAACAGATTC
The DNA here is from genome assembly GCF_021234165.1 of Pteronotus mesoamericanus. Taxonomy (NCBI): domain Eukaryota; kingdom Metazoa; phylum Chordata; class Mammalia; order Chiroptera; family Mormoopidae; genus Pteronotus; species Pteronotus mesoamericanus. The sequence continues at coordinate 52,068 of NW_026555110.1, forward strand.
CCCTTTTATTTTCATGGGTTGGCTCTGGCATCTGTATTTGAAGGGACATCTTTTGGAGTACATGGGCTCAGGTCAAACTACTGGACAACACACACACACACACACACACACACACACACACACACACACACACCCTGAGTCCCTGGGCCTTGTTATCACCCAGCTCCCCTCACCCTGTCACAGTAATTGGACAAGGAAGGGCACAAGGTGTGATGTCAACTCCAGACCCTCTTTACACTGAGGAATGTAGAAATAGCATCCACATCCCATTGGTTAAGCCTCCCATGGACATGTAAACATGGGACTCCATTGCATATGGCCATTTTGTGTCCCTTAAAGGACTGAAGTTATTTAAGGAAATGTAAAAAATTGGTTAAAAAGCAGAGAGGAAAATGTGCACAGAAAGGGGGAAAGATTTCATCGTTCAGGTGGTCACTGGGTGACAGAGATGGGGCAGAGCTCCCGGTTCTGGCAGCTCCCAACCCCAGTTCTACCCTCTGATGCCCAGAATAACTGATAAAAACAGCAAAAAGCAATTTATGAAAGAGAAAGGAGTGGTATTTTACATTGTCCAGAAGCTGTACAGATTGTACGTCCCCCTAGAAGAAGGACCAAAGGACACAAACACAGACTCAAGATCAGCAAACACAAGGATGATAGCGGAGGGTACTAAGGGTGCAATGGAATTTAGTTTCTAAGTGAAAACATATGCCAAACATTACAAATAGATGAGGCGATTTCCATTTATCTACCACATAGCAGCTGTTTGATGTAGCAGGCCATCTGAACCTTTCTATTTCTTTAATTTAATTGTATTTTTTGCACATTCACTGTGGGTTTTTATATGCCCCCTTTTGAAACAAATGAGGTAACTGTGGTTTCTGACACTAAATAAGCTTCAGGTGCACAACATTATAATTGTTCGTAATCTCACGTGAATAGTGGGCATTGCGGCATCTGTCTGTCTATGGTGGTGGGCAGATCGTCACTTTACTCTATGTGAGGAGCTTGGTTTGGTCCCTTCCTGGTGGTAAGTGAGTGGTGACCACCAGGAGGAGATGAAGCTGCCTTATTCCTTCTACTTCTCCACGGTCTCCTTTGCTTCCCAATCATTCAGTCCCCCATTCCACAGCCATAGCTCCGTTCCCTCTCCTCTGTCCCGTCTAACGAGCTGGCACCCTCTAGCCAAATGCTCACACAGAGACAGAGAATTTTCTGAGTCACAAAGCAGTTCACAGACTCTCTGATTTAAATTCCTCCCCTTCGCCTCCTGGCTTATTTCGCTTCGCATAATGCTCTCTAGTTCCATCCATGCTGTCGCGAACTGTAGTAGTTCTTTTTTTCTTTCTGCTGCATAGTATTCCTATGATCTCACCTATAAGCGGAACCTAACCAACAAAACAAAGATGCAAGGAAAATAAGACCAGCAACCCTGAAAGAAAGAGAAACCAACAGAGATGCGAGGGAAGGAGGGCAGGGTGCGTGGGGGAAAAGGGTGGTAAAGGGCAAGTCAAGGAACATATAGCAAAGACTCATGGACAAAGCCAAACTGGGGAACGATGGAGGGTGGGATAGGGGTGGGGGAGGCAGGGGAATGTGGTGGGGGGAAGGCGGAGACAAGTACATTTGGAAAAATAAGTTAAATAAATAAATAAATAAATAAATAAATAAATAAATAACTAAATTCCTTCCCTAGGGTCTGCTTAGCAGAGACTGAAGACAAAATCCTGTAGTCAAACAGGAGGCGCAGTGTCTGTGCCCTTTCTGGCCAGTTGCGCCCTCAGGGGGCCCCGCCCTCACCCACTCTGATCTCCTAATCAGTGGACTTGACTCCCCGCTGTACCTGACACCACAGCCTCGGGCTCAGGGCCTTGGCGCACTCGCTCTCCTCTGCTCGGAGTCTCCCCGCTGGTCTCTTAGGGACTGTTCCCCCCTCTCCATCCTCCAAACTCCATCTCGCCTTTCAGAGAGACTGGACTCTCCCCTTCATGAGCCTTCCCTTCTACCTAACACTAGCACAGGGAAAGGACCCTTCTCACGCCCCTAATTTAGGTGTTAGGGCACCCAACATGGATTTTTATTTAATTCTGTGCCTTTGTTCCTTGCTAGAGAGTGAGCGCCTTCGGCATGGAGCATGTTACACGAATACCTCCTCCCCCACCCCGCTTAGTGGAGTGTAGCTGAGTAAACGCGAATTCCATGACAAAGGGAGAACGTGCTCTCTGCGAACCTAGGTGTGGAGGACGTGCTGGAGCAATATTTTTCCATATCCTGAGATCAACCCACACTAGGGTGTCAGACTATGGTTTGTGAGAATGAAATAGAATAGAGTTAAGAGGTCACCAAAGGAAATATTAGAGTGTGTCATACATAGTGAGGGCACATAGATAAAGGTTTCCTGGTTCCCTTTGTCCATCGTGCGTCTGTGACACTGTGTGTGTGTATGAGTGTGTGTCTGTGCTTCTGGGCCTGTGTGCAAAAATGCTGGATCACAGTGTAAAAGGCATTTCTTACTCTGGACAAGTGCAAGGACTCTGCATTTCAATGCAATAAATGCCAGAACAGTTAAAAAGCCAGTTCCTGTTGATGAAGAAAAGCAAAAGGAGCGAAGAGCCTGGCAGAGAGCCAGGTGCAGAGGGAGAGGCAGCCCGCGTGGGTGCTGAGGTCGCCGCGGACTCAAGGGACCCCCTGCACCTCTTCCGTGGTTATTACATCACCCTTGTGTTCATTGGCCCAGCAGTGGACGAGGCTGGCCCCTCGCTCACTATCCTTGTGGCGTCTTTCCTCTGCTGTTCTTGGCTTTGAGTTTCGATCTCTTTTGTCACACATCTGATAGGTACCCAGCTGTCCTGGTTCCGTACCTTATTAATGCAGAAACCCTTCCCTGATCAACTTTTATAACATCCTTCTTATTATCACAAATATTGATTCCCTTTCTACACATATTACCCACTGAGGATATGAGGTCATGGCACACTTATTCTTAATGATATGCAGCTTTCTTTGTATAATGTGAGTCAAATGAGGAAGGAGTTTTTGGATTTTGTTCAATCAGTGGCTTTATGAATATATGCTTTTATGTAGAAAATTGTTAAGTTATGGATTATTCATAATATAAAAAGGCAGGATTCTAATAATAGGATTAATAAAATGGAATAAAATTGTAAAACTAATTACAAAAGACAAAGCTATAAAATACCATGATTTAATCACTTAAACTGATTTTTAATTGTTGGAAAAGTAGTTCTTTGCCAAGGTCCCACAGATGGAGAACGTTTTACTTTAAAAAGTAACGGGAGGGACACTATGATAGAATGTCCACACTAAATTAATAAAGTTTCATACATTCCCCTAAATCATCTATACACATATAAAGGAACTCTATGCCAAGTAGCCATGTTTTTAGGAAAAAAGACTCTAATTTAACACATGAAACTAATTGTAAATTAATTAGTCTACCTGGCAAACAGCTGTGGCAGTCTCTCCGGTCTGAGGTTGCCTGGTTAGTCTGTCAGGTTACCGCAGGTAGAAATTCTGGGATCCCTTCTCTCTGGATCTTTTCTGCAGCAACCGCTGTGCTCTCTCCCTCACATGGACGGGTCTGTGACAGGAAGGGCTCCTTGCAGGATTCCGAATCCCTCCTGGATGGTGACTGTTGGAGACTGAAGCTCTGTCCTTAGACAAACGAGCAGGAAGGAGTCAACCATTAGTCTCTGACCAGAGTTAGGTCTCCCAAAGAAACAAATAAATATATTCTGCCTGGTCTAAGGGGCCCACACTGAGAGTCTGCTGCAAGGAGATATTTTCTTCTCCCTTCACCTGCTCATTAGATACTGTTTCCCCTGTTTTCACTCTTACTCCCTCCTCTGGGCACCCCATTTCCCTTTGGGACACTTGTGTGGACCGAATGGAAAATTTTCCTGCTGATCCTCTGTTTCTAAGGGACCAGGTGAAGTCAAGGGAACCCTGTCTCCTCTCACCAACTTAACCAAAACTGAGTTAAAGGTTCTCAGCGTCTAAGTCTGAGGACACTGCCTTGACTAGGACCCTTGGGTCTTCAATGCCTTGAATTGAGGTGGGGAAGAGGCCGTGATACCTCCAGGAAATTGCTATTTCTCTCTTCAACAAGGGAGACGACTGTGTAACTTTGATGTAAAGCTTTGGGCACTATACACTCCTTGGCTTCATTTGACAAATCAATGAGAAATATCATACTTAGATCTCTAAGGGTTGCCATTTAGTCCATCATTAGAAAACCTTTGTTAATATTGAGACATGTTTATATAATTTTATGGTATATAATCTGAACTTACACTTAGCAGCTATTGTTAGAATTGTTTAATTTAATTTCTATAAAAGCTTCTTCTGTGAGGTGAAAGAACTGTCAATTCCATCCCCCGTTGCAGAAATAGGGCTGGAAGGTGGTCAGTGATCTGAACAAAGTTATTATCGGAGTAAGGAATCGGGGTTGATAGGAAGGTCCGGCTGCTTCCAGTTCTCACGCACTGCGGTGCTTCCCAGCCAGGGGTGGATTTCCCCTCCAGCTCTGGGGCAATGTCTCTGAAAGGAGGCTGCTAAGTACCTACAACAGCCAACATCAATAATTATCTCAAAGTTAGAAGGTAATATAACCTAGCGGAGACCAGCCCTTCTCCAATGTTGAAGCACATATTGTTGTCTGAAAACTAGTGCTGACTGGGTGTTTCGTCACCAAAGCAGATTTATTCAGGAAAAGGAAACTGTTGCAACCCACAATTTCTGTAGGTCTCCTTTAAATCGACAAGCTTCCTATTTTCCTTTTACTTTAAAAAATGTTCATTGTTGTTCAGTCGCAGTTGTCCCCATTTCCCCCGACCACTCTCCCCTGCACTCCCCACCGCCCACCTTCCGCGTTCATACACCCGCCCCCCGCCCCGTTGTCTTTGTCCGTGGACGCTGTACACATGTTCTTTGACTTGACCGCTCCCTTTCTTTTCCCTGTTACTCGTCCCTCCACTCCTCCGTGGTCACTTTAGTTTCCTCTTTATTTCCATGTCTCTGGCTGTATTTTGCTTGGTTGATTGTTTTTTTGATGAGGTTCCACTTACAGGTGAGATCATGTGGTATTTGTCTACCACCTGGCTTTTTCACTTAGCTTAATGCTCTCCAGTCCCATCCCTGCTCTTGTGAAGCATAGCAGTTCCTTCCTTCTTTCTGTGGCATAGTATCCCATTGTGTAAATGTACCACAGTTTTGTGATCCACTCATTTACTGATGGGCACTTAGGGTGTTTCCAGCTCTTGGCTATGGTAAATTGTGCTGCTGTGTACATCGGGGTGGATAGGTCCTTTTGAATTGTGTTTCAGGATTCGGAGGGTATAATCCCAGCAGGGGAATTGCCGGGTCAAAAGGCAGTTCCTTTTTCAGATTTTTGAGGCAATTCCATACTCTTTCCCACAGTGGCTGCACCAGTCTGCATTCCCAGCAAGAGTCAAACTTTGCATTTTAAATATGTTCCATTTATTTCCTTAATTCCTTCAATAAATTATTGAAAATATGAAAATTTGCTAGAACTAATCAATAAATTCAGTGACGTTGTGGGATACAAAATCCATTTACAGAACTCTATGGTGTCTAGTAACTTGCAGACATAGAAATTATGAAAAAATCCCATTTACAAATGCATCAAAAAGACTAAAACTGGAAGTACACATAACCTAGACAGTGGAAAACTTGTGCATTGAAAACTATAAGATACTGCTGAATGTTACTAAAGAAGACATAAATAAATGGAACAATATACTGTGCTCATTTTTTGAAAGAATTAGTATAGTTAATATTAATTTTGAAAGAATTAATATTGTTAGTATTTTGAAATTAATAGTGTCCATACCCCAGCTCAAAATGACATCACTCCTCCTAAAAGCCCATGATTCCATACCAGGATTTAATACCGGATATGCTGTAGTACGAACATCTTTCAGGAATGTAACTTTAATCAAACACGTTGGAATCTTCTGGTCAAGCACCAGTAAGGTCATCTGTCGCACGAGCCCTCTCCATCGATGTAGAAAGAAAAAGGAATCTGCATGATAAAAACTCTTCAAATAAAAGAAATACATAAAAAATTAGCGCTATATGCTCAAAAGAACACTATTAAAAGAAAAAAACCCCTCTCGTTCTCATCCCCCACAGAAAAGATGTCAACCCCCCAGAGGATCCTTTCTTTCTGTTGTTATTAGCTCCCTTGCCCCACCCTTTTCTCTTTACAAACCTTCCATTTTCTACAGCCTCTCAGAGCTCCCTCTGTGTTGCTAGGTGAACTACTGCCTGAGTGATGACTTAATTAATAAAGCTGGTTAGGTCTTCAAAGTTACTACGTTGAATTTTTTTTTTACATACTCAAAACAATCTGCAGGTTCAATGCAACATCTAGCAAAATTCCAGTGGCAACCCATGCTGACGAGGTTGGGGAGAAAAGGGAACCCTAGTGCACTGTTGGTGGGAATGCCAACTGGTTTAGCCACTCTGGAAAACAGGTTGGTGTTTCCTCAAAAAAATAAAAATGGAACTGCCTTTTGGCCTGGCAATTCCCCTGCTGGGATTATACCCTACGAGTCCTGAAACACCATTCAAAACAACCTGTGCACCCGAATGTTCAGAGCAGCACAATTTACAGTAGCCAAGAGCTGGAAACAGCCTAAGAGCCCATGAGTAAATGAGTGGATCACAAAACTGTAGTGCATTTACTCAATGGGATACTATGCAGCAGAAAGAAAGAAGGAGCTCCTTCTCTTCCCAACAGCATGGATGGGACTGGAGAGCATTATGCTAAGTGATATAAGCCAGACAGTGAAAGACAAATACCATATGATCTCACCTCAAAGTGAAACCTAATCAAGAAACAAACAAATGAGAAAAATAGAACCAGTGACTTGGCAACGAAGCACAAACTGACAGTGACCAGGGGGAGGGGAAGGGAGATAATGGGGGAGGGAAGTGGAGGGGCAAGCAAAGGAGCCCGGATCGAGGACGCCTGGGCACGGCCATCCCAGGGACTGACTGTGCGAGTGGGTGGGGGCGGGGTTTGGGTGAGCAAGGGAGAAAACGGTGGGGCAACTGTACCTGAACGACGATAAAAAAATTTAAAAGAAGAATGAAACTGCAAATGAAAAATAAAAATAAAAATGCAAAGAAATGGTCACCTTGGAGATTCGGGGGCATTAGCCAGAACAGTGAACTCCCTATGGTGTTTTTGTGTCAGAATTCCTTTAATTTCATTTTAACTCAAGCAGTCAGTCTTTTAATTTCTATTCTGTCAAAATTCGTCACACATTTTCTCCCTACATAAAAGACGGGTATATAATGAGTCTGTTCGCATGTACACGTGTTAGTCTGCATAGTTGAAAGAAAGTCATGCACAAGTGCACCCATGCAGATACCTAGATACACCCCTTAACTGTAAATGCAGTTCTTGGACTTAACAAAGTATTTCCAAGCATTTCATTATTTCTTCCACATCCACATGATCTGGGTTCGTTGTCCCACATCACAGTCAGAGGGAAGGAACTGGACGCTCAGGGTGACTACATTTAAGAAAATTATATAACAGAGCAAACACAGCTTCTGAGCACTTTGTTTATTTATGTGAAACACACATATTTTTAAAAATAAATATTGTATTATTTTTGTATAGTGTCAGGCTCTTAGCATATTCGGTTAATCAGTTAAAACTTGCTGTCCATTGTTTTGTATATATTGTATAGACAGGCTATATTCATTTTAAATTTTTATTGACTTGATCGGGGTAACATTGGTTAATAGTATTATACAGGTATCAGGTATGGGATTCTATAGTACGCGATCTGTAGGCTGTATTATGTGTTCACCACCCAGGCGAGTCTCCTTCCCTCACCCATTTACCCTCTTCTCCCTCCCCCACCGCCTTTCCCTCTGCTAAGCACCACAGCGTTATCAGTGCCTCGGAGGTGTTTCTTTTTTTTTGCTTAAACACTTTACCGTGTTCACCTAGGCCCCCAAAACCCCTACCCTGTACATGGCTGTCAGTCTGATCTTTGTATCTATGGGTCTGTTTCTATTTTGTTTGTTAGCTTATTTTGTTCATCACATTCCACTGTGAGAACAAAATATGGTACTTGTCTCTCTCTGACTGACTTCTCTCACTTAGCCAAATGTCCACAGGTCCCTCCTGCTGTTGCAGAAAGTAAGACTTTCTTCTTTTTATAGCTGAGTAGTACTCCATTGTGTCAATGTGCAATAGTTTTAAATCTTTTTCTGTTTTTAATTTTTTAACAGTGCATTTTTTATTATTGTTTATTCTGTTACTTATCCCCATTTCCCCGTTTGCCCTCCTCCACCCAGCTGACTCGCCACGCCCACATTCAGCCCCCACACCGTTAGCTCTTTAATCTGCCCATCTGCTGAGGGGACTTTGGCTGCTTCCAAATCTGGATTTGGTAAACAACGCTGCAATGAGCACAGGGGCGCATCTAGTCTTTTGAATTAGTGTTTCGAGCACCTTCTTAAACTATATGTGTGTGGATTCATGCTGTTTATATTCTTAATTTTTGCTTGGCTCCTTTAATTTGGTTCAGAAAATTCTTTATATAAATCTGTGGACTTTATTGTATGTCATTGTACTCCAGTTAAGTATATTAAAAAGTCTCACGTCTCAAGGGAGCATGAAGAACACAGTAGTGAAACATTGCAGCAGAGAATACAGGGAACTGATGATCCAGGACACCAGAACCAGCAACCCACAGAGCCGGGGGTTCATGATGACCGTGTAGTGCAGCGGGTGACAGATGGCCACAAACCGGTCATAGGCCATCACGGTCAGGAGGAAGTTGTCCAACATGGCAAAGAGTATGAAAAAATACATCTGGGTGATGCAGCCTGCATAGGCGATGGCTTTGCTCTGTGTCTGGATGTTCACCAGCATCTTTGGGACGGTGGTGGAGGTGAAGCAGATGTCAGCCAAGGACAGGTTGCAGAGGAAGAAGTACATGGGCGTGTGGAGGCGGGAGTCTGAGCTGACGGCCAGGATGATGAGCAGGTTTCCCAGCACAGTGACCAGGTACATGGAGAGGAACAGCCCAAACAGGAGGGGCTGCAGTTCTGGTGCCTCTGATAGTCCCAGGAGAAGGAATTCTGACACTCTCGTAAGGTTCCCTGCTGCCATGAGGTGGAGGTGACTTTCAAGAAGGAGAAAAAGAAAGGAGTAATTTTCATATAACCTGGTATTACTAATTAGCTCTATTGGGACAGTTAATATTTTGTAAACAAGACATTAATTTCAGTACTTTAGGACTGACCTGTGCCCTCTAGGCGTGTTCTGTGTCATCTAGAGTAGAAGCTTTGTTCTGATCTGATCTTTCCTAAGGTGTCCGATGTACTACAGTTTTAGTTAGAAATATTTCATGTATTTCAGGAATACAAATTGAGTGCTGCCCGTGGTTTTGGCGCTGCCTGGGCCGTGAGTGGAGGGTGATGAAGAGCACAAGTCCCTACACGTCAATATTGGGGGAAGAATATGGAAGTGAATACAGATAATGACATTACAGGTGGAGACAGAGCCTATGAAAAGAAATGAAAGCAGGTCTAAAGGGGAAGGTGACTAGGTTGTTGTATATTTCATGGGTTTTTAGGCACTATCTGCGAACAAGGTGACATTTGAGCACAGGACACCAGGAAGAAAGGGAGGGAGATGAAGGTGAGATGGGCAAGTGTGTGGCCGGCAGAGGGAACGGCCAGTGCCAAGGCCTTAGGGAGATGCTGAAGGGGGTTAGTGATTTGCTCAAAGTTAATACCAGAGTATGTGATGGGCCTTGATGATAATCTGTTCAGGTTGCTTGGAGGCGGTGGTTCTCGACCAGAAATGATTTATCCCCTAGTAAGGCCTGAAGAGATACTACTAAACACCTACTATTCATGCAGACACAGAAAAATTCCCCCCATTATTACCCCTCCCCACAGGTCAGTGGTGAAAGGTGACAGAACCTAGTTTAGACCAGACCAGCACGTCTCCAGTTTCAATGTGCCTGTGAAGTCCCCAGGATCCTAGTTCAAGTTTAGAATCGGATTCAGCAGGTCCTTCAGGCTCAGAGAAGCTGCGTGTCCGACAGGCGCCCAGGTGGTGCTGATGCTGCAGGTCCTGGTATGTGGGCCGCGCCCAGAGAAGAAAGGCTGTGGGTCTGAGTTGGACTCAGTTGCAGGTCATTTTAGTGACTATGGTCCATATATCGTCTCCGCATGTAGTTTTGAAGGAACAGTGTACTCACTGGTCCCAGAGGCTATGATTGAGTCTGCGTTTCCTTATATAAGGGCCCTTGAGTGATAGAAAATAACACCCACCTGAAAAACCAATTTTAGCAGGTGGAAGGGGACCTGTAAAACATATCCGCATCCAAGTCCTCAGTGTGTTGGAATAAAACATTTTTTTTATATCAAGAGGAGGGTAGGATAGCAGATGGAGCAAGGCTGCTAATCAGCGGATTCCAGATAGAAGATGAGCAGGATCATCTGCAAGGGAACCAAGGTCAGCACGGTGCGCCCCTAGATGCAGAGAGGGAGCCCAGGAGAAAACGCGGCCTTGCTGGCTCTGATGAAGGAGGAAGGGCCCTGAGGCAGGGATGCAGGTCTTCAGGACACAACCTGGAGGTGGGAGAACACAGTTTCTCCCCTGAGCCTCTCGGAGGAACCCAGCCCTGCAGCTTGAGATCAGCCAGTGAGACCCAAGCCAGGCTCTGACGCCTAGAACTGCACGCGCACCCCTGTGCTCACGGGGAGCAGCCAGCGTGGGAGCGCCTCCCCGCAGCCCCGGCGGTCTAAGAGGGTCCGTCACTCAGGGACGCCTGCTGCGGGGGCTGAGTTCAAGTCTCCGCCTTCGTTAGTTTTCTTGGGTAGGCCTTTTACTTTGAAAATCTACAGGGAGTAGAACAGACATTCTTAACTGATTTGGAGATATTCTGCCCTGTTATCTGGGACACTGAAGTCTTCACAGCATTAATGTAAACGTTGTGACCCAGGATGTCTCGGTGTCATTAACTTGTAAGGTACCATGTGCGACCTTAATTTTTCTGCCGTGAATTGTCCAAACTTGTTTCTCAGCACACTACACTTGTGGGCTACATGGTGGTCAGTCCTCAATTTATGTCCCCCACAAGCATGACAGAATCTCCCATGCAAAGCATGGAAATAGCACCGCCACGGGAGAAGGCCGAGTGTGGGCCTGAATACCTACTAACTGTTTGAATATATAAGGTAAGAGGGCACAACACCCCAAGAAGGTGCCGCCTCCTCAGTAATGAAGTAAAACTCTTTAGTATGCCTTTTTGGACTCAGCGAATAATTTTGTCATGTGACTAGTCAGCCTGCGAGAAGACACGGCAATGTCTGACTCACTATCTGCCGCTGCGAGGTGCCGTCTGGCTCACTGGGCTGGATCTTTCAGCGAATGCAACCCACGCTCAAACACACCCCGGCTTAGAAATTCAGTGCAAACGCCCTCACTCACTGCACTGCTCTCCGCACCTAATGTCTGTTTGCTTCTCCCCAAAGAGCAAAACTGCCAGACGTGTTTTCATTTTCCTGCAACCATTTCACGCATCTCACTCATTGTCCAGCGTCACCCCACCGGACTCCCTGCCCCATCTCTTCCTTGTCAGCTGTGGGCCTGGAGGGCAGATTTCAGGAACCGCATTCTCGTTAACATACCTTGTAAATTAAGTATACATTATTCCCGTAACCGAGAATAGAAACAGGGGTATCTGGTCCCAGGCTAGGCTGACTGGGGTGGCCTGACTCAGTGAAAGTTCTCAGGTTCCAGCCTCTCTGACCCTTTCCTGGTGCACCTACCAGGCTCTCCTGCTCCCCTGGGTGGGCTTTCTGTTCTCTGTGTGCAAGTCAGAGTTGGTCCCAGGATGGCTGATGGTGGAGACGGAAGCTCTGTCCCACACACACAGCAGGAAGGAGTGAAGACTCAGTTCCTGAGCCAGGCTGGGGAATCACAGCAAGCACGTCCTGTCCAGCAACACTGCACAAGCGGAGGGGCTGCACCAGGAGATATGTACGGCTCTCTCTCTATCTGCTCCGCAGGCACATTTCCCTTGTGTCCTTCCGGCATCTAAGGACATGCTTCCCCTTGGGCCTCTGGAATGAACAGAAAGGACATTTTTCCTAATGATTTTCTGATCCCAAAAGGCATTGTTAGAAGCCAGGTGGATTTAGGTCTTATGACTCCTGGTCTTGGCTCTCACCTGCTTCCCAGAGGTCTCACCACCTACTTCCTTATTCCAACACTGAGTTAACATTTTCCCACAGACGGAGACCACGGAACCTCCCAGGACCAGGTCCCTTCAGTCCTTAAAGCACGGATGTGCGGTGCGGACCCAGCCCTGATGCCTCCAGGGCATTGCTGTCCCCTCTTCCGTGAGGGGAGGGCCTTGTTCCTTTGGTATGGCATCCTGGGCAGAGCACTCTTTGGCTTCCTAACGCATTTGTCAAACTAGTTAGAGATTTTGCACATGGCTAACAAATGAAGAGCTGTCATTTAGTGCACCATTATAAAACATCTGTTAATCACGAGAGATATGTTTTGATACTTTTATGCCATATTAACTGAACTTAGTACCTTATAGATTTTGTCTGGTTTAATTTTTTGAAAAGTCCATTCTATGAGTGTTACTGTTATGGACTCCACTCCCCTTTGCAGAATTTGGGCTTGAAGGGCTTAGAAATTGGCTCAGAGTTAGGAACCTAGAGAGGGGTGGACCTTGGTTGGAATCTGTCCGGTGCTTTCAGTTTTCAAACTGTGGGCCAGTGGTTCTCTACCTGAGATGCTCGTGTCCCTGGAGATATTTGGCAACATGTGGAGGGAGGCGGCTAAGCACCTACACTATGAGACAAAGAATTATTGCACCCATATGTCGACACGAGAATGTGGGAAAGCTTTGCCTGGATCGGCACTTCTCCAACATCAATGCCCATTAAGTCACCCAAGAGTACAGTGCAGCTGCAGGTCCTGGTGGACGCAGTTTCTGTGAATCAAACCCGTTCCCAGGCGGTGCTGATGCTGCAGGTGCTGCTCTGTGCCCCACACTCTGAGGAGGAAGGCGGTGGCCGTGTGACGGTCAGACTAGAGTTTGATTCTCGGTTGCGGTCATGCGCGTGGAGACAGGTCGACCTTTCTCTCCTTCACAAATGTTTCTCTCTTTTTTCTCTCCTCTCTCTCTCTGTCCCCGCCCCTCCTGTGTCAAATCCCTGGAAACATGTCGTGGAGTTCTAGATCTGTTTCCTACACCAATGTAGGGAAATTTTCATCATGAGTTTTTCAAATCAATTTTCAATTTCTTGCTCCCTCTCTTCTCCTTATGGCACCCCCATGATGTGAATGATGGTCTGCCTGTTGCCCTTGCGGTTCCTTATTCTATTCTCATTTCTTAGATTCCTTTTTTGTTGCTGTTTTGTTTGGGTACATATTTTTTGTTGTATTTCACATCATCGTTTTTATTCTCAGTTTCAGCTACTCTACTGTTTATATCCTGTAAATCACTCTTTATTTCAATTATTGTATCCTTTATTTCTGACTGGATGTTTTTTGATGCTGTTGAGGCCCTCACTAAGTTTACTGAGCATCCATATAACCACTGTTTTGAACTGTGCATCTAATAGATTGCTTGTCTCCATTTGGTTGTTTTTATAGAGATTTTTTTCTGTTTCTCTTCTGGGCGGTTTCCTTGGTCTCCTCCAATTGGCAGCCTCCGTGTGTTTGTTACTATGTATGAGACTGAGCTGCTCTGTCTCTCAGGCTCAGTAGAGTGGCCTCATGTAGCAGGCGACTGAAGGGGTCCATTGGCACAACCTCCCCTCTCACCCAATACGGGTACTTAATGTGTGCGTACGACACGGGCTGTGTACACACTACACTTGGAGTTGAGCCTCAGTTGCTGTTAGCTCGTCTATGGGAGGGATTCAACAAGGCCGATGAGTAGCAGGGGCTGGCTGTGCCCGCTGACTACCTACCTGCAGCCAGCGTGGAGGATCAGCTGTGCAGGAGCTCGCTGCACAGAGCAGGCCTTGCTTCAGCAGGGCTCGGGTGCCTGCTGCGTTTTCCCCTTGAGTGTGTCCCTTGTGGGGGTGGTTGGGTGGTGGTGCTCTGCTGTGGTCTGAAGCTGTCCACTGGGTGTGCTGGCTCGGGGGCCTCCCATGAGGTGCGGGCCAAGGCCAGCCACCCTCTGTGTGCTGCCCAGGGTCATCTGACAAAAGCTCCCTGCAGTTGCGTCTACCTGTGCTGGGCTGACCGGTGCTTAGGTGAGGCCAAGTGTGAACCGAGGCCGGCTCTTGCAGTGCTGGGCCTGGAGCCCCTTAGCCAGTGGTACTGGGCTCGCTTAGATCAGATACAGCTTCTTTGAGAGAATTTAGGGAAATCTGAAGCATGAGACAGGACAAGCCTTTTGTATGGAAGCCCCCTGGAAACGGCTTGGGAGGGCCCGAGCGTTCAGTGGGGTAGCGTTTGAGGGAATCCCTAGGGTCGGACCAGAGTGCGAGTCGGGTGGAAGGAGTCTCAGGTACGTCACCAACTTCCTGGCTCTGCGGGGCGAGGGCCCTTCAGCAGCGCAGAGGCCTCTGCGCGCGCTTCTGTCTGGGAGAAAGCTGCCCCTGCAGCTCTCACCCGGAGGCCAAACAATCCAGCTCCTCCCTGTGTCTCTCTCTGATGCCTTCAAGCTGCTGAGCTTGCGCTGGAGCTCAGGGAGAGTGAGTCTGAGTAAGTCCCCGCTCGGGTGCTTCAAGAGGAGCAGCCTGGCGCTCCAGGTGTTTTCATCTTCCTCAGCCTCGATCCCTGCCGTTTGTTATTGACAGACATTACGGGGACTTCCCCCCAACACTGGTCCGCTGGGCTGGGGGCATGGTGTGGGGCTGGACACCCTCACTCCTCAGCCACTACCCTCGTGATTTACATCGGCTCCGTGTGGGTGTGGGACCAGCCTGTTCCGTGTCTCTGCCCCTCCCTACAGTCTCGCTGTTGTTTCTTCTTTAGTTCTGCAGTCGTGGGACTTCCATTCAAAACGTCATATTCATATGTGCCAATGTCCACTGGTATTAGGTTTATTATTACATAACACCATCAATGATAGGAAAAGAAGATTGAGGTGTTTACATTTTTTTAATTATATAACAGAGCAATTAAAGTGTTTCTGCCTCTTCTTGAATTCTATCTAAATGAACCTGTGCAGTGCGTACTCTTAACTTTTGTATGACTCCTTTAAGTCAGGAAATGTTGCATTTTTAATATGCCCAGTTTATTTTGTTATCCTGCAACAAACTATTTTTTAAAATCTGTTCGAATTAATAAACAAGTTTAGTAAAGATGTAGCATACAAAATCAATATACAAAAATCCTATTATGTCAATAATTGAAATAAAGGACAGTCAGAAATTAAGAAAAGAGTTTCATTTCCAGTTTTATCAAAAAGATTAAAATATCTGGGAATAAACTATAAAACATTGCTGGAAGATATTAATACAGGCACAGGTAGAAAGAAATATATTCTTTGTTTATGGCTTGGAAAAATTAATTTTGTTAAATGTCCATATTACTGTTAAAGGGAAAACCATAGGCCTTAAATGACATCATTCCAGTAAAAGCCATGATGACCAATCTCGATTTGATACTGGATCTAATGGAAGTGTCAGCATTTCCCAGAGACTTTTTGTTAATCAACTACTCTGGATTTAATGATTCAGACAAGTAGTGAAATCTACTGTCACGTGGGCCCTTCACACTTGCTCAAAGAAGGAAGAGGGAATTTGTAAGATAGTAATCCTTCTCCTTCTCTTCTCCAAAGGAGAGATGTCATGGTCCCAAAATAATTCTTTACTTTTTGTTGTTAGTAGCTTTCTTGCCCCACCCATTTGCGTACAAAAACTCTCAGCTCTGTACATGCCCTCTGACCTTTCTCTGTGTCATTAGATAGGTTGCTACCTGACCCACTTAATAATGCCAATTCGATCTTCAGAATTACTAGGTTGAATTTTTTGTAAACATACCCAAAGTGATCAACAGATCTAATTCAATCTCTATCAAATTCCAATGTCATTTTTTCACAGAAATAGAATAAGCAATCCTAAAATTTGCATGAAGCCACAGAACATCCTGAGTGGCCAAAATATCTTGGAAGGTGAACCAGAGCTGAGGGTAACACATCCCCTGATTTCAAAGTATATTACAAAGCTATAGTAATTAAAGCCGTATGGTACAGGCGTAGAAACAGATACACAACAATGGAAGGGAATAGAGAGCCCATAAGCAAACCCACGCCGATCAGGTCATTAATCCAGGGAAAGGAGGCATGAGTGTACAATGGGGGAAAGGACAGTCTCTTCAATAAATGGTGCTGAGAAGACTGGACAGCCACATGGAAAAGAGTGACACTGGGTCACTATTGTAAGGGTCTAGAATGAGTCACCCCAAAAGATGTATGTGGATTATTTTGTACTTGAATGCCATCGAGACGCTGAGAATCAAGAGGGACTTACAGCTCTCTTGTAAAGAATTTAAATTGGGGGTCTTGCCCAGAATCAGTTACTATCAGAGATAACTTCTTATGACTTTTGCAAAGGGCAGGCCCAATTTCTCATTGCTGAACATCTGCTCTTCTCATTGTCCTGCAATGTCCTTCCTCCCTCCTGAAGCCCCAGGTGCCTTCCCTCATCCTTAGGCCAGAATGTCACGTACATTTCATTTTCTCTTTCTGTCTTGGAAACCTGTCACATAAGTTTCAAATAAACTCTACTAGGAGACGTATATTTGATAATTAACTTTTGCCAGTGACGATGGTAGGTATTCTGGCCCCCGCAGCTGAAGAGGACAAGAAAACCTGGCAATTAGGTGTAAAGCGCAGTAGCATGTGTGTAGCCTAAGTACCTGACTGAGCCTTGTTTTCAAAGCTGCCCACCTCAGGTCATCAGGGTGCCAGACGCGGGACCCGGCTGCGGCGTAAGCGCCAGTGTTGCCCCCGACCATGGCGTGGGCTTTCTGTTTTTAAATAAAGCTATTAGCTCTGTTTTGGACCTTGAAAGATAAGCACTTGTATTTTTAATTAGAAGCCATGTGGGTAAGATCAAAGGGATCGATCTGGGAACAAAGTTCCTGTGGAATTACACACAGGAACACACATGATTTTCCCACTTTTTATACAAGAATTAACGTGTACTAACCTTCCCCTCTTAGAGAGCCCTGAGTAACTTCCAACTGACCACATGGGTGACCCTGCCCTTCATTTTCCTGCCCTAAGTCCCACTCTTATGTTTTGAAATGGCCAGTGAAAGGAGAACCTACCATCCTGCTCTTGGAACCCAGTACAGGTGGGGCCCTTCAGGCCAAGTCCATTCTCTCTCTCTCTCTGTCTTCACACACAGAGGGACACACTCACAGACACACACACACACACACACCTCCTTGTGGCTTTCGTGTTGCTGGTCCTGAGCGTAATAAGCCTTACGTTTTCATAGTTTGCGTGAAAGTTGTTACAAGTATAACAAGGACCACAGGAAGCCATCCCGCCATAACATTGACCGGTCTGAAGAAGAGTAGCAGGACCCAGGGCCGGTGCCCAGGCCTTCCTATCCTGTAGTGTCACCTGTCAACAGGTGGAGACTCACAGGGCACAGCGATCAATTTGCGTCGTGAGGAACAGCCCCCGAGGTACTGATGTGCAAAGGATGAGGACACATAGGAAAAAGCGAGGTTGGATTGTTATGGAATGAAATTATCTAAAGGACTTAGTTGCCAAGTGAAATGTTTCAACAATAGTCATACTACTTATTACTGTTCTATGTACAAAAGAAGAACAAATTACTTAAAATTATATAGAGGGTCCCACACAAATAATGTCCTTTTTTTTTTACAATATCTTTTATTAGAAAATCATAAGCATGTAATCCTGTAAGAAAACAATATCACACTCAAACACACTATATGACATTTTAGGGGAAATGTTGACAGTGCTGTCTGTCTCGTGTGAGACATTCACATGCCCTATCAGCCACTCTCAAACAGGCCTCACTTCTGCCACACCCAGTGTACTGCATAAGATAAAATTATTCTAAAGATATCAATGTTGCCACAGAAATACATAAAAACGTCCAAATATATCTGATCAAGGTTGGAGAACTTTTTTTGATTTTAGGAAAAAGGGAAAAAAGAAAAACTATTTAGTAGGCAAAGTAGAAAGCTTAATAAAATGGTAACTTAAATTGCATAGAGAAGTTGAAACAAACAAAGTAAATTCCAGGACAGATATAAGAGGAACAAGTTCAAAAACCCAAAAACTAATTAAAGAATCCCAATTCTAGTTTTGATTCTTGGGGCCAAGAAAGCAAGGATGCTTTTTTGGCCTCAGGATGATCGTCCCTTGTTTACCTGCCACCACAGCCAATCTTTTGAGAGCCCCTTTTATGTCTCTGTTCCTGAGGCTGTAGATGAAGGGGTTCAGCATGGGTGTGACCACGGTGTACATCACGGAGGCCACTGCACTTGACTGGGAGCCGTGAGTAACAGCGGAGCTGAGGTACACGCCTAGGCCTGTACCATAAAATAAGGAGACAACGGAGAGGTGTGACGCGCAGGTGGAAAAGGCTTTAATCTTCCCCTGAGCTGATGGGATTGCACGTATGGAGGACACTATCTTAGAGTAAGAGTAAAAGATCCCAGCCAGGGGACCACTACCGAGTAGCACAGTTACAAAATATAACACAATGTTATTAGGATGTGTGTCAGAACAGGCAAGTTGGGTCATCTGATTGAGCTCACAGAAAAAGTGGGGGATTTCCCAGTCTGAGCAGAAGGACAGTCGCAACGCCATCAAGCATTGCAGCAAGGAATCCAGGACACTCATGATCCAGGACACCAGTGCCAACAGGCCACAGAGCCGGAGATTCATGATGACCGTGTAGTGCAGGGGGTGACAGATGGCCACAAACCGGTCATAGGCCATTACGGTCAGAAAGAAGTTGTCCAATCCTGCAAAGAGCACGAAAAAATACATCTGGGTGATGCAGCCTGCGTAGGCGATGGCTTTGTTCTGCGTCTGGATGTTCACCAGCATCTTCGGGACGGTGGTGGAGGTGAAGCAGATGTCAGCCAAGGACAGGTTGCAGAGGAAGAAGTACATGGGCGTGTGGAGGCGGGAGTCTGAGCTGACGGCCAGGATGATGAGCAGGTTTCCCAGCACAGTGACCAGGTACATGGAGAGGAACAGCCCAAACAGGAGGGGCTGCAGTTCCGGTGCCTCTGATAGTCCCAGGAGAAGAAACTCTGAAATTGGGGTATCATTGACTGGTCCCATGTGGCAGAGGAGACTAGTGGAAAAGGAAAAATGTCATGATTAGTTTCATACAAAAGGCAATTTTACTAGCAGAGTTTAAGTGCTACAAACATATTTTGCAGTAAAAAAATCTATGTTAAATTTTTAAGTATCACACCCTTTAAAGTATTCATATTTCAAGACATATCTGATTAGGAACTTCTGTCTTCCTCTGTCCTTTTGCTCAACGTGGTCAAGGATTACACAGTATTAATGAGAATTGCTTTCATCCACTTGAGGGTAGGATGCTGATAGACAAAAATCCTTAGTACATACACTGTAAAGGAATATATACTATATAAATAGTATACCATATTAGATGGTATCAGGTGAAGAAAAAGAAAGAAGGTATACAGGTGAGAGGATGGGGTATTTAATATTTTTTTAAACTGGGCTTCCAGGAAGCCCTGCAAACAAGGCAACACTTGAACAGAGACGTCCAGGAAGACAGCGTGGGAACGTGAGGAGATCCGGGGGTGAGTGGGGAAAGGGTCAGTGCAGAGGCCCCGGGATGACACTTGCTTCAGACATTCACGACGCAGAAAGGATGCGGCACGGGGAGGGGAAGGAGCCAGAGAGGAGCAATGAGAGATGGTGACAGAGAATGAGGGGACGAGGTGGCCTGCCTGCTGCTGCTGAAACTGGAGACACGAAGAATCCCTTGTTCCTATGCTGTTTCTGCACATTATTAGCTTTGTTTCCAAAATGATCTTGTACACAGTAACAGATTCCCCTTTTGTTTTCATGGGTTGGCTCTGGCATCTGTATTTGAAGGGACATCTTTTGGAGTACATGGGCTCAGGTCAAACTACTGGACAACACACACACACACACACACACACACACACACACACACACACACGCCCTGAGTCCCTGGGCCTTGTTATCACCCAGCTCCCCTCACCCTGTCACAGTAATTGGAAAAGGAAGGGCACAAGGTGTGATGTCAACTCCAGACCCTCTTTACACTGAGGAATGTAGAAATCACCTCCAAATCCCATTGGTTAAGCCTCCCATGGACTTGTAAACATGGGACTCCATTGCATATGGCCAATTTGCGTCCCTTAAAGGACTGAAGTTATTTAAGGAAATGTAAAAAATTGGTTAAAAAGCAGAGAGGAAAATGTGCACAGAAAGGGGGAAAGATTTAATCGTTCAGGTGGTCACTGGGTGACAGAGATGGGGCAGAGCTCCCGGTTCTGGCAGCTCCCAACCCCAGTTCTACCCTCTGATGCCCAGAATAACTGATAAAAACAGCAAAAAGCAATTTATGAAATCTCATAGCTGCAAACATGAGGCGTCGTGTCTGTGACCTTTCCGCCAGTTGTGCCCTCAGGGGGCCCCGCCCTCACCCACTCTGATCTCCTAATCAGTGGACCTGACTCCCCGCTGCACCTGACATCACAGCCTCGGGCTCAGGGCCTTGGCGCACTCGCTCTGCTCTGCTCGGAGCCTCCCCGCTGGTCTCTTAGGGACTGTTCCCCCCTCTCCATCCTCCAAACTCCATCTCCCCTTTCAGAGAGACTGGACTCTCCCCTTCATGAGCCTTCCCTTCTACCTAACACTAGCACAGGGAAAGGACCCTTCTCACGCCCCTGATTTAGGTGTTAGGGCACCCAACGTGGATTTTTATTTAATTCTGTGCCTTTGTTCCTTGCTAGAGAGTGAGCGCCTTCGGCATGGAGCATGTTACACGAATACCTCCTCCCTCACGCTGCTTAGTGGAGTGTAGCTGAGTAAACGCGAATTCCATGACAAAGGGAGAACGTGCTGTCTGCGAACCTAGGTGTGGAGGACGTGCTGCAGGAATATTTCTCCATATCCTGAGATCAACCCACACTAGGGTGTCAGACTATGGTTTGTGAGAATGAAATAGAATAGAGTTAAGAGGTCACCAAAGGAAATATTAGAGTGTGTCATACATAGTGAGGGCACATAGATAAAGGTTTCCTGGTTCCCTTTGTCCATCGTGCGCGTGTGAGACTGTGTGTGTGTGTGTGTGTGTGTGTGTGTGTGTGAGTGTTTCTGGGCCTGTGTGCAAAAATGCTGGATCACAGTTTAAAAGGCATTTCTTACTCTGGACAAGTGCAAGGACTCTGCATTTCAATGCAATAAATGCCAGGACAGTTAAAAAGGCCAGTTCCTGTTTATGAAGAAAAGCAAAAGGAGCGAAGAGCCTGGCAGAGAGCCAGGTGCAGAGGGAGAGGCAGCCCACGTGGATGCTGAGGTCCCCGCGGACTCAAGGGACCCCCTGCACCTCTTCCGTGGTTATTACATCCCCCTTGTGTTCATTGGCCCAGCAGTGGACGAGGCTGGCCCCTCGCTCACTATCCTCGTGGCGTCTTTCCTCTGCTGTTCTTGGCTTTGAGCTTTGATCTCTTGTGTGACGCATGTGATAGGTACAAGCTGTCCTGGTCCCATACCTTATTAACGCAGAAACCCTTCCCTGAACAAGTTTTATAACATCCTTCTTATTATCACAAATATTGATTCCTTTTCTTCACATATTACCCACTAAGGATATGAAGTCATGGCACACTTATTCTTAATGATATGCGGCTTTCTTTGTATAATGTGAGATCAAATGAGGAAGGAGTTTATGGATTTTGTTCAATCAGTGGCTTTATGAATATATGCTTTTATATAGAAAAATGTTAAAGTATGGAATATTCATAATATAAAAAGGCAGGATTCTAATCATGGGATTAATAAAATGGAAAAAATTGTAAAACTAATTCCAAAAGACAAACCTATAAAATACCATGATTTAATCACTTGAACTGATTATTAATTGAATGGAAAAGAAGTTCTTTGCCAAGGTCCAGAAGATGGAGAACTTTTTACTTTAAAAAGTAACGGGAGGGACATATGATAGAATGTCCACACTAAATTAATAAAGTTTCATACATTCCCCTAAATCATCTATACACATATAAAGGAACTCTATGCCAAGTTGCCATGTTTTTAGGAAAAAAGACTCTAATTTAATACATGAAACTAATTGTATATTAATTAGTCTACCTGGCAAACAGCTGTGGCAGTCTCTCCGGTCTGAGGTTGCCTGGTTAGTCTGTCAGGTTACCGCAGGTAGAAATTCTGGGATCCCTTCTCTCTGGATCTTTCCCGCAGCATCCGCTGTGCACTCTCCCTCACATGGACGGGTCTGTGACAGGAAGGGCTCCTTGCAGGATTCCGAATCCCTCCTGGATGGTGACTGTTGGAGACTGAAGCTCTGTCCTTAGACAAACGAGCAGGAAGGAGTCAACCATTAGTCTCTGACCAGGTTTAGGTCTCCCAAAGAAACAAATAAATATATTCTGCCTGGTCTAAGGTGCCCACGCTGAGAGTCTGCTGCAAGGAGATATTTTCTTCTCCCTTCACCTGCTCATTAGATACTGTTTCCCCTGTTTTCGCCCTTACTCCCTCCTCTGGGCACCCCATTTCCCTTTGGGACACTTGTGTGGACCGAATGGAAAATTTTCCTGCTGATCCTCTGTTTCTAAGGGACCAGGTGAAGTCAAGGGAACCCTGTCTCCTCTCACCAACTTAACCAAAACTGAGTTAAAGGTTCTCAGAGTCTAAGTCCTAGGACACTGCCTTGACTAGGACCCTTGGATCTTCAATGCCCTGACTTGTGGTGGGGAAGAGCCCGTGATACCTCCAGGAAATTGCTATTTCTCTCTTCAACAAGGGAGTTGACTGTGTAACTTCGATGTAAAGCTTTGGGCACTATATACTCCCTGGCTTCATTTGACAAATCAATGAGAAATATCATACTTAGATCAGAAGGGTTGCCATTTAGTCCATCATTAGAAAACCTTTGTTAACATTGACACATCTTTATATAATTTTATGGTATATAATCTGAACTTACACTTAGCAGCTATTGTTAGAATTGTTTAATTTAATTTCTATAAAAGCTTCTTCTGTGAGGTGAAAGAACTTCAATTCCATCCCCCATTGCAGAAATAGGGCTGGAAGGAGGTCAGTGATCTGAACAAAGTTATTATCAGAGTAAGGAATCGGGGTTGATAGGAAGGTCCGGCTGCTTCCAGTTCTCACGCACTGCGGTGCTTCCCAGCCAGGGGTGGATTTCCCCTCCAGCTCTGGGGCAATGTCTCTGAAAGGAGGCTGCTAAGTACCTACAACAGCCAACATCAATAATTATCTCAAAGTTAGAAGGTAATATAACCTAGCCGAGACCAGCCCTTCTCCAATGTTGAAGCACATATTGTTGTCTGAAAACTAGTGCTGACTGGGTGTTTCGTCACCAAAGCAGATTTATTCAGGAAAAGGAAACTGTTGCAACCCATAATTTCTGTATGTCTCCTTTAAATCGACAAGCTTCCTATTTTACTTCTACTTTAAAAATGTTCATTGTTGTTCAGTCGCAGTTGTCCCCATTTCCCCCGACCACTCTCCCCTGCACTCCCCACCGCCCACCTTCCGCGTTCATACACCCGCCCCCCGCCCCGTTGTCTTTGTCCGTGGACGCTGTACACATGTTCTTTGACTTGACCGCTCCCTTTCTTTTCCCTGTTACTCGTCCCTCCGCTCCTCCGTGGTCACTTTAGTTTCTTCTTTATTTCCATGTCTCTGGCTGTATTTTGCTTGGTTGATTGTTGTTTTGATGAGGTTCCACTTACAGGTGAGATCATGTGGTATTTGTCTACCACCTGGCTTTTTCACTTAGCTTAATGCTCTCCAGTCCCATCCCTGCTCTTGTGAAGCATAGCATTTCCTTCCTTCTTTCTGTGGCATAGTATTCCAGTGTGTAAATGTACCACAGTTTTGTGATCCACTCATTTACTGATGGGCACTTAGGCTGTTTCCAGCTCTTGGCTATGGTAAATTGTGCTGCTGTGTACATCGGGGTGGATAGGTTCTTTTGAATTGTGTTTCAGGATTCATAGGGTATAATCCCAGCAGGGGAATTGCCGGGTCAAAAGGCAGTTCCTTTTTCAGATTTTTGAGGCAATTCCATACTCTTTCCCACAGTGGCTGCACCAGTCTGCATTCCCAGCAAGAGTCAAACTTTGCATTTTAAATATGTTCCATTTATTTCCTTAATTCCTTCAATCAATTATTGAAAACATGAAAATTTGCTAGAACTAATCAATAAATTCAGTGACGTTGTGGGATACAAAATCCATTTACATAACTCTATGGTGTCTAATAACTTGCAGAGATAGAAATTATGAAAAAAATCCCATTTACAAATGCATCAAAAAGAATAAAACTGGAAGTACACATAACCTAGAAAGTGGAAAACTTGTGCATTGAAAACTATAAGATACTGCTGAATGTTACTAAAGAAGACATAAATAAATGGAACAATATACTGTGCTCATTTTTTGAAAGAATTAGTATAGTTAATATTAATTTTGAAAGAATTAATATTGTTAGTATTTTGAAATTAATAGTGTCCATACCCCAGGCTCAAAATGACATCACTCCTGCTAAAGGCCCACGACACCATGCCAGGATTTAATACCGGATATGCTGTAGTACCAACATCTTTCAGGAATGTAACTTTAATCAAACACGTTGGAATCTTCTGGTCAAGCACCAGTAAGGTCATCTGCCGCACGAGCCCTCTCCATCGATGTAGAAAGAAAAAGGAATCTGCATGATAAAAAACTCTTCAAATAAAAGAAATACATAAAAAATTAGAGCTATATGCTCAAAAGAACACTATTAAAAGAAAAAAACCCCTCTCGTTCTCATCCCCCACAGAAAAGATGTCAACCCCCCAGAGGATCCTTTCTTTCTGTTGTTATTAGCTCCCTTGCCCCACCCTTTTCTCTTTACAAACCTTCCATTTTCTACAGCCTCTCAGAGCTCCCTCTGTGTTGCTAGGTGAACTACTGCCTGAGTGATGACTTAATTAATAAAGCTGGTTAGGTCTTCAAAGTTACTACGTTGATTTTTTTTTTTTACATAGTCAAAACAATCTGGAGGTTCAATGCAACATCTAGCAAAATTCCAGTGGCAACCCATGCTGACGAGGTTGGGGAGAAAAGGGAACCCTAGTGCACTGTTGGTGGGAATGCCAACTGGTTTAGCCACTCTGGAGAACAGGTTGGTGTTTCCTCAAAAAAATAAAAATGGAACTGCCTTTTGGCCTGGCAATTCCCCTGCTGGGATTATACCCTACGAATCCTGAAACACCATTCAAAAGAACCTGTGCACCCGAATGTTCAGAGCAGCACAATTTACAGTAGCCAAGAGCTGGAAACAGCCTAAGAGCCCATGAGTAAATGAGTGGATCACAAAACTGTAGTGCATTTACTCAATGGGATACTATGCAGCAGAAAGAAAGAAGGAGCTCCTTCTCTTCCCAACAGCATGAATGGGACTGGAGAGCATTATGCTAAGTGATATAAGCCAGACAGTGAAAGACAAATACCATATGATCTCACCTCAAAGTGAAACCTAATCCGGAAACAAACAGATGAGAAAAATAGAACCAGTGACTGGGCAACGAAGCACAAACTGACAGTGATCGGGGGGAGGGGAAGGGAGATAATGGGGGAGGGAAGTGGAGGGGCAAGCAAAGGAGCCCGGATCGAGGACGCCTGGGCACGGCCATCCCGGGGACTGACTGTGCGAGTGGGTGGGGGCGGGGTTTGGGTGAGCAAGGGAGAAAACGGTGGGGCAACTGTACCTGAACGACGATAAAAAAATTTAAAAGAAGAATGAAACTGCAAATGAAAAATAAAAATAAAAATGCAAAGAAATGGTCACCTTTGAGATCCGGGGGCATTAGCCAGAACAGTGAACTCCCTATGGTGTTTTTGTGTAAGAATTCCTTTAATTTCATTGTAACTCAAGCAGTCAGTCTTTTAATTTCTATTCTGTCAAAATTCGTCCCACATTTTCTCCCTGCATAAAAGACGGGTATATAATGAGTCTGTTCGCATGTACACGTGTTAGTCTTCATAGTTGAAAGAAAGTCATGCACAAGTGCACACATGCAGATACCTAGATACACCCCTTAATTGTAAATGCAGTTCTTGGACTTAACAAAGTATTTCCAAGCATTTCATTATTTCTTCCACATCCACATGAACTGGGTTCGTTGTCCCACATCACAGTCAGAGGGAAGGAACCGGACGCTCAGGGTGACTACATTTAAGAAAATTATATAACAGAGCAAACAAAGCTTCTGAGCACTTTGTTTATTTATGTGAAACACACATATTTTTTAACAACTATTGTATTAAGACAGGCTATATTCATTTTAAATTTTTATTGACTTGATTGGGGTAACATTGGTTAATAGTCTTATACAGGTACCAGGTATGGGATTCTATAGTACGCGATCTGTAGGCTGTATTATGTGTTCACCACCCAGGCGAGTCTCCTTCCCTCGCCCATTTACCCTCTTCTCCCTCCCCCACCGCCTTTCCCTCTGCTAAGCACCACAGCGTTATCAGTGCCTGTGAGGTGTTTCTTTTTCTTTTTGCTTAAACCCTTTACCGTGTTCACCTAGGCCCCCAAAACCCCTACCCTGTACATGGCTGTCAGTCTGATCTTTGTATCGATGGGTCTGTTCCTATTTTGTTTGTTAGCTTATTTTGTTCATTACATTCCACTGTGAGTACAAAATATGGTACTTGTCTCTCTCTGACTGACTTCTCTCACTTAGCCTAATGTGCACAGGTCCATCCTGCTGTTGCAGAAAGTAAGATTTTCTTCTTTTTATAGCTGAGTAGTACTCCATTGTGTCAATGTGCAATAGTTTTAAATCTTTTTCTGTTTTTAATTTTTTAACAGTGCATTTTTTATTATTGTTTATTCTGTTACTTATCCCCATTTCCCCGTTTGCCCTCCTCCACCCAGCTGACTCGCCACGCCCACATTCAGCCCCCACACCGTTAGCTCTTTAATCTGCCCATCTGCTGAGGGGCACTTGGGCTGCCTCCAAATCTGGATTTGGTAAACAACGCTGCAATGAGCACAGGGGCGCATCTAGTCTTTTGAATTAGTGTTTTGAGCACCTTCTTGAAATATATGGACATGGGTTCATGTAGTATGTATTCTTAGCTTTTGTTTGGCTCCTTTAGTTTGGTTTCGAAAATTCTGTATATAAATATGTGGACTTTATTGTATGTCATTGTACTGCAGTTAATTATATTAAAAAGTCTCATGTCTCAAGGGAGCATCGAGAACACAGTAGTTGAGTCACATTTTATCAGGGGTTGGAGGTATGTCTTCCAACTGTATAGAAAGCAGAGTGTTATAATGGCTAAAAATAGTGGTGTTAAATTAAGGCTATTGCATTTGATAAACTCATTTTTTTGTAAACAGATATTTAACCTACTATACAGCTGAATGGACATCAGTAGGTTCAAGACACCGGTGTACTACAACCTCACACAACATCAAGGATGAGCCATAGATGGTCAATGCAGGAACTCAGAGCTGATGCAGACTCAGGAGATCCGAGCAGAGATCAGAACAACTTCCATCATACAATCCTATTCAATAATAATTGCGTTATAATAAACTATTCTATTTAGGATGCTTGCTTTGCAGCAATAACCGATACAATCATCAAAGCAAACAGCACTAAAGGCAATTATAATTGTGTTTGTTGTATTTGTCATAGGTTCTGATATTTCGGAGAGCCTGCATGATTATTTTGTTCTTCAAGTTCACTGCAGGTAACTGTCCTCACAGGTGACTGTGTTGAGGTTCCTCTCTAGGGATCTCCAAGGGGTTGGAAGCTCAGGCACATTTGTGCAGAAAACCTGGTGGTCCTGCATTACATGACTAGGCAGGAATTCAACCTGTTTTGTGGGTCCTTTTTATCATGAGGAGAGATTCCTGAGCATGAGACACAGATATGATGGTTCATCTGGAAACTTTACATTTATTGCTCCTTTAGTGGTTATGACAAAATGTAGAAAAGAAGAAATGTTTTGCTTAGAGTCGTACAGGAGTCATGCTTGGAGGCAGCACTGAAATTTTCAGCAGAAAATGAATGGTAATTCATTAAAAAGATAAAATACACGAACCAATCAGTCACCCCAGTGCAGAAAGCCCCTTACACATGGACATCAATCTTCCACACTTCTGTGAGTACAGCAAGCAAAAGCAATACTCTGTACAGTAATAAAAGCAGTGATTAACAGTTTTGCCTCCTCAAATTTCAGATCTTCTCTGACACTCAGGCCATATTAGGTTAATCAGTTAAAACTTGCTGTCCATGCAGACTTCACCGGTAGGTATGTATGTGATAGTTTCTGTCAGTGCCTACGGTGGGCATTGGGACAGGGAGCTGAATAAGACAGTAAAAGCAGGAGAGCAGCTAGGACGCAGAGTGGCACGTTTGCAGTCTAAGAGCCTGACACTAAGCTTCAGGTTTCCAAGGCTTCCACTGCAAAGACAACCATGTTGAAGAACCTGTGGCCAGCTCTCTGACACAGCTGCTAGCTAAGCAGCCTGGCCCGCTCACCTGTGAAGGCCGCTTCCAGAAAGCCCTTCAGAACTTAGGGAACTGACCTTGGCTGCGACCCACTCCTCCCCTGTCACACCCTAGCAGCTGCTCTTAAGGTTTAAATTCTCCAGTAAGGAGTGAGGCTTTGAAACTCTACGCATCATACCCTTGGACCAGAATAAATACACAGCCCACAGTAGTGCTCTGTCTTTTTCTCTTTGTCTCTCTCCCCACATCTCTCTCCATGACCTCATGTGTGGACCTTGGACACTCTGTGTACCCTCCAGGATCTTTGAGCAATAAGGCCACTTTTACGAGGTTCTCTTCAGGTTTTACTGAGCAGTGTCTGCAATGGTAATAAGAACTGCGAGGCCTGGCCCAGCCACAACATGGGCTCATGTTCGCTTCACAAGAGTTCAGGGCCCAGGTGAGTGCCCCAGGCTTTTCTAGGAATACCTGCGTCTTCAGCAGGCTGAGACATAGTTGGAACAATGCTTAAAATCTACATTATTAGGAAAAAGACTTAAGGTAGTGACGTAAAAACAAATGACAGATTGGAAGTGAAAACTGGTTTCATATTTTCCTGTACACTGAATTTAAATAAATGTCCTTAGATGTCCAGTGTAGTTTTGGCCTAATACAACTCTGCTTATACTTTCAAATAAACTAGGGGAAAATTTCTTGGCTGATATATACCATTTGAGAAGGAATTATTTTCAATAGTTTTCAAACTTTGGGCCAGTGGTTCTCTACCTGAGATGCTCATGTCCCTGGAGATATTTGGCAACATGTGGAGGGAGGCTGCTAAGCACCTACAATACGAGACAAATAATTATTGCACCCATACTGTCGACACGAGAATGTGGGAAAGCTTTGTCTAGATCAGCACTTCTCCAACTTCAATGCCCATTACATCACCCAAGAGTACAGTGCAGCTGCAAGTTCTGGTGGATGCAGTTTCTGTGAATCAAACACGTTCCCAGGCGGTGCTGATGCTGCAGGTGCTGCTCTGTGCACCACACTCTGAGGAGGAAGGCGGTGGCCGTGTGAGGGTCAGACTAGAGTTTGATTGTCGGTTGCGGTCATGCGCGTGGAGACAGGTGGACCTTTCTCTCCTTCACAAATGTTTCTCTCTTTTCTCTCTCTCTCTCTCTCTCTCTCTCTCTCTGTCCCCACCCCTCCTGTCTCAAATCCCTGGAAACATGTCTTGGAGTTTTAGTCTGTTTCCTACACCAATGTAAGGAAATTTTCATCATGATTTTTTCAAATCAATTTTCAATTTCTTGCTCCCTCTCTTCTCCTTATGGCACCCCCATGATGTGAATGATGGTCTGCCTGTTGCCCTTGCGGTTCCTTAATATATTCTCATTTTTTAGATTCCTTTTTTGTTGCTGTTTTGATTGGGTATATATTTTTTGTTGTATTTCACATCGTCGTTTTTATTCTCAGCTTCAGCTACTCTACTGTTTATATCCTGTAAATCACTCTTTATTTCAATTATTGTATTCTTTATTTCTGATTGGATCTTTTTTGATGCTGTTGAGGCCCTCACTAAGTTTACTGAACATCCATATAACCACTGTTTTGAACTGTGCATCTAATAGATTGCTTGTCTCCATTTGGTTGTTTTTATAGAGATTTTTTTCTGTTTCTCTTCTGGGCGGTTTTCTTTGTCTCCTTCTTTGGCAGCATCCTTGTGTTTGTTACTATGTATGAGACAGAGCTGCTGTGTCTCTCAGGCTCAGTAGAGTGAACTCATGTAGCAGGCGTCCGGAGGAGTCCATTGGTACAGCCTCCCCTCTCACCCAATACGGGTACCTAACGTGTGTGTACGACACGGGCTGTGTACACACTACACTTGGAATTGAGCATCAGTTGCTGTTAGCTCGTCTATGGGAGGGATTCAACCAGGCCGATGAGTAGCAGGGGCTGGCTGTGCCCGCTGACTACCTACCTGCAGTCAGCGTGGAGGATCAGCTGTGCAGGAGCTCGCTGCACAGAGCAGGCCTTGCTTCAGTAGGGCTGGCGTGCCTGCTGCGTTTTGCCCGTGAGGGTGTCCCTTGTGGAGGTGGATGGGTGGTGGTGCTCTGATGTGATCTGAAGCTGTCTACTGGGTGTGCTGGCTCGGGGGCCTCCCATGGGGAGCGGGCCAAGGCCAGCCACCCTCTGTGTGCTGCCCAGGGTCTTCCGGCATAAGCTCCCTGCGGTCGGCTGCTACTAGTGCTTGGCTTAGATGTGCTTTAGTGAAGCAAGCTGAGACCCAGGGCGGCTACTTTTCTTCCTGGCCTGGAGCCCCTTAGCCAGTGGTACTGCACTTGCTAATATCAGCTACAGCCTGTTTGAGAAATTTAGGAAATTCTGCAGCAGGAGACAAGGTATGCCTTTGAAAGGAAAACCACTGGAAATAGCTTGGGTGACTGAATGTTGGGTGGGGCAGGTTTTGAAGCAGACTCCAGGGTGGGGCAGAGAGTGTGGGCCGTTTGTAGGAATCTCAGATTTGGCCCCTGCCCGCCAGCTCTGCGGGGCGAGGGCCAATCAGGGGAACCGTGGCCGCTGCCCACACATGTGTCTGGGAGAAAGCTGCCCCTGCCGCTCTCACCCTGACGCCAAAGAATTCAGCTCCTCCGTGTGTCTCTCGAGCCTTTCAAGCTGTTTACCTGGCGCTGGGTCCTAGAGAGTGAGTCTGAGCAAGTCCTCTCACGGTTTCTAAAGAGGAACTGCCTGGGGCTCCAGGAGTTTTCATCTTCCTCACCTGCAGTCTCCACTTTTCTTAGTGTCAGAAGGTATGGGGGCTTCTTTCCCTGACATGGAACCCTGGGCTGGGGGGATGGGGTGGGGCTAAGACCTCACTCCTCAGCCACTGCCTTCCTGATTTATATCTGCCATCTTGACCAGAAACCTATTCAAGTTCATTTTGGATAACTGGATGAGTGAGAAACACTATTTAAGTTTCCTTACAGATAAGGAGGATAGGTTGGAAGGATTTGCATGTTTAGCATAATACTGGTGACCCTGAATCACGGGACTGGGTAGGAATTCACGCTCTTTTGTGCCTCATCCTCGGGTCAGGGAGATGAAACATGTTCCTGTGCATGAGGAGATATGGATGAATGATATTGACCTAGTTCATTCACTGTCCATGTGGTAAGTAGGCCAATATGTAGAAAGGTGGAGATCGTTTGTTGACATCCGTATAGCAATCATACTTGTGCATAATACTGTAAATCTGAAGGAGAAACAGGAATATTACTTGGTGATAAAATGTAAAACACACTAAGCATGCTTCACCTCCATGAAAATAGGTTCTCACACATAATATCTCTCCTCTGTACATCAGGAGTATATTATAGCATGAAAACGGTATTTCCTAGAGTATTCGAGTAAGTAATGTGCTCCCACCTCTAAGGTCAGTTTTAATGATTTTTTAGAAGATTTTATTTATTTATGTTTAGAGAGGGGGACGTGAGGGAGAAAGAGAGGGAGAAAAACATCCATGTGTGGTTGCCTTTTTCTTCTCCTACTGGGGACCTGGCCTGCAACCCAGGCATGTGCCCTGATGGGAACAGACCTGGCGACCCTTTGGTTCTCAGGCCAGGCCTCAGTCCGCTGAGGCACACGAGCCAGGGCCTCTAAAGTTAATTATTTTAAAGTATATTTTATTAAGTATGCGACTACAGTTGTCCCCATTTTTTTCTCCTTTTAACCCCCTCCTCCTTGCACCCTCCCACCCTCAAGGAGGCCCCCCCACCCACCGACTGAGTTCTTGTCCATGGTTGTAGCTCTGAGTTCTTTGGCTTCTCCGTGTCCTACACTGTCCTTAACCCCCCGGCTATTTTGCGCCTGTGTATTATGTGTCTTATTCCCTGTACCTTTCCCCATTCTCCTCCCCCTCCCCACTGATAACCCTCCATGTGATCTCCATGTCTGTGATTCTGTTCCTCTTCTAGTTGTTTGCTTAGTTCATTTCATGTTTTCTAGGTTCAGTTGTTAATTGTTGTGAGTTTGTTGTCATTTCAATGCTCCTAGTTTTTGATCTCCTTCTTTGTCTTAGAGAAAAGCCTTTAACATTTCAAATAGAAAGGCCTTGGAGATGATGCACTCCTTTAATTTGACCTTATCTGGGAAGTGCTTTATCTGCCCTTCCATTCTAAAGGATAGCTTTGTTGGATAGAGTAATCTTGGATGTAGGTCCTTGCCTTTCTTGACTTTGAGTATTTCTTTCCGGCCCCTTCTTGCCTTCCAGGTGTCTTTTGAGAAATCAGCGGATAGCCTTATGGGAACTCCTTCGTAGGTAACTCTCTCCTTTCCTCTTGCTACTTTTAAGATCCTCTGATCTTAATGTTGGGTAACTTAATTCTGATGTGTCTTGGTGTGTTGCTCCTTGGGTCCCATTTCTTTGGGACTCTCTGGGATTCCTGTGCTTTCTGCAAGTCTATTTCCTTTTCAAGACCGGGGATGTTCTCCTTCATAATTTTTTCTCCTAAGTGTTCCATTTCTTGCTCTTCCTCTCCTTCTGGCACCCGTACGATTCAGATGTTGGAGCATTTCAAGTTGCCCCAGAGGTGTCTAAGTCTCTCCTCATGTTTCTGAATTCTTGTTTCTTCATTCTGTTCCAGTTGGATGTCTGTTTCTTCCTTTTGTTCCAAAGGGTTAATTTGAGTCCCAGTTTCCTTCCCTTTCCTGTTGCTTCCCCGTATGTTTTCCGTTATTTCACTTTGTTCTGCCTTCATTTCTTTCTTCATTTTGCGGCTGAGCTCCGTCAATTCTGTGAGCATCCTGATTCTCAGTGTTTTGGACTCTGCATCAGGTGGGTTGCCTATCTCCTTATCGCTTAGCTCTTTTTTCTGGTGTGTTGATCTGTTCTTTCATGTGGGCCATGTTCCTTTGTCTCGGTGCACCTGTTAAATAGTAAGGGGCGGAGCCTTAGGTATGTGCCAGGTGGGGCAACCCTGTGCACTGTATCGTGGCGCTCGCTCGGCTCTCGCCCCTCTTCCCCTCACTTCCCGTGAGCGGTTGTGTTCTTTCAGGTTCTGATTAGCAGGTGTGTGGGTTGGTGTACATTCTAGGACCTTGTGGGCCCTCCAACGGCCTGTCCTGTGAGACTGTGAGTTTCTCCGGGGGCCACAACCTCCACAGGTGTTTACATCGTGGGGATTTCACCCTTAGTTTCCCCTTGGCGAAGCCCTAGGTTCCGTGGTCTGTCTTGCTCTCCTCGCTGTTCCTCCGAGCTTTTCCATGCGCAAAAGGTGGATCGCCTGCCCCGGTCCACCGGCCGCTGCCTCTTCACGGGTCCTCTCCACCGCCATCTCCTACTCTCTTACCAGGCTGGATGAATGTTTCTTTAACTCCTTGGTTGTTGGACTTCCATGCCGTTTGATTTTTTGGAAGGTCTTGTTGTCTTTTGTTTCTAAATTGGTTGTTATCCTTCTAATGGTTGTGTGAGGAAGCTAAGCATGTCAGCCTGTGCCTCCATCTTGGCTGGATCTCCTTCTCTAAGGTCGACTTTGACTAAAGCTCATATTAGGTCAATCTGTCTAACAGATTTGTGTTTGCATATGGACTCTGCCCGGAGCTTCGTATTTGATAATCGATGTTTCCCAGGGGCAATGGTAGGCAGTACAGAGACCGAATGGAATGAGAGAAGAAAAGCAGGGGTGCAAGACTAAACCGAACAAAGTGAAAGACACATTACCTGCTGCGGTCCGTGTGGAGCGGAGGCCCTGAGTGGGGGCGGTGGGCTCTGGGGAAAGAGGCAACGCAGCCCAAAGACACAACACAAAACAGTTTAAGAATAAGCGGGGGCCAGGTGGGACATTGTCCTCTGATGGAGAGACAATGACCCTGAACTAGGCCTGTGCGTTTCTTTTATGGGGTTGGATAGATGAAGCTCAAGGACGTTTCTGCAGCTGCAGGGGAACATTATTCGTTTCCCAGGCTGCCTAAATGGTACCACGTTCTTCTGCCAAGGCGGCAGTCCCATTCCGCTGAAGCGTGCGGTTAACTATTTCCTTCCCAACCAGCACAGGCTCCGGCTGCCGTCAGCTGCCAGTTTGCTCTGCCTCGCAGAGGCAAGCGGTCAAGCGCGGCCTTGCCAAGCGCTCATCGTGGCTTTTGATGCCAGCGTTCACTGTCCTCCACTATCATCAGTAAGAGTAATGAAGGGACTGAAACATTCCATAATGGGAGACCAGAGCAGAAACTGTATTTCACATTTCCCTGTGAAAACATCACACCATCCGACTTAGTTAACGCTTGTAGTTTATTTCTTGTGGGTAACACAACTCATGAATATTCTTTCAGTAAGAGAAAGGAAAATTCTTGAGATCGTATGAGAAGAAATTATTCTTGGGAAGTGCACATGACCCCAAGAAACGAATGGGCCGCTCCAAATATATTTTATTCAAATTGGGGAAAAACTTTATGAGAGTTAGAAAATGAACAGAAGAGAATATCTTTATGTACTAGAGCAGAAACATGATAAACTGAAGTACTTGTATTTTGAGAGAAATTGAATTCCAATTAATGGGAACTCTAGGAAATAAATAAAAGGGGCGTATTAAACTTTCTGAGGCCTTTGATGTCCCTCTCCGCAGTGTGATCCATCCTGGGCTTGGCTCTGAAGGCTTCAGCAGCAAGACGGGCATTGTCCTCGCGCAGAGCGATGCGGGCACTGTCCAGAGAATTCGGAAAGATCTGAGTCCTCTGGTCCTCAATGGTTTTGAAACAATTCAAGGAGCTCCATGAGAGAAATGAAAATTTCTAAAACTTTCATATCCAAGAGAAGACATAATTTTGGGAAAATAAGAAGAAAGAATTTGATTATCAAGGAAAACTATTTGATATCAGAAGAAGAAATTTCAATGGAGTGAGATACTTAAATTGTAGAGAGAAAGTGTGTGGGTGACCTTGTCCCGCGAAGTTCCCGGGAGCTGTGGATGAAATCAATCTGCCAGCACCATCAGGACCACACCAGCAAGATCTGCGTGGGGAGGAAAGGCTGGGCGATCCCCCCGAGGAGCAGGGCCCTGATCTCCTTCTTCCCTAGGCTTTTACTGAGCTCAGCAAGTTAGGGAGCACACAGCATGCCCATGGAGCTCATCACTCAATGCCACGTAGTGTTCATGAAAGGAGAAAAGATATTGTTCAGAGAAAAACACTTGCAAGAACATAGGGGTCTCCTTCAATCGGGGTCTGTTGGACAGTACGACACTAGATGGTCCGAACGACCTCGTGCTTTGCACCTAAACATCTGCTGTACGTTAACTCGATTAACTAGAAAAGAGTATTCTTAGCAGGAGAGGCTTCAAAGGAAACAACGCCGTCTTCTTCAGGCCTGATTTCCCCGGGGGACCGCCTGTGCCCGTATGGGTTCATGCCTGCCGGCCAGCATTCCTGGTTTTCCGGCTGAGACTTACAGGTCAGACCCTGCTCATGCGGGGCTACAATCCCCAATACCAGGCAGGGCAGTTCCCCACAAAAGTGAATACAAATTCCAAGAAAGAAATCAAAGGAACGATATGTATTTCCATAATATGACTAAAGAACTGCAGTTTCTAACTACCAGGCTTTGAGTCCTGTAATAACGGGGACTTGGTCAGCCCCAGGACAATTGCCCCTTGTTTACCTGCAGTTGCAAAGAATCTGTTCAGAGCCCCCTTGATGTCTCTGTTCCTGAGGCTGTAGATGAAGGGGTTCAGCATGGGTGTGACCACGGTGTACATCACCGAGGCAACCGCCCTTGAGTGTGAGCCGTGGTTCCCTGCAGAGCTGAGATACACACCTAGGCTCGTACCGTAAAATAAGGAGACAACCGAGAGGTGAGACGCACAGGTGGAAAAAGCTTTATATTTCCCCTGAGTTGATGGGATTGCACGTACGGAGGACACTATCTTAGAGTAAGAGTAAAGGATCCCAGCCAGGGGACAACCAACCAGCAGCCCAGCTGAAATATATATCACCATGTCATTAAGAGAGGTGTCAGAACAGGCAAGTTGGATCACCTGATTGAGTTCACAGGAAAAGTGGGGGATTTCCAAAGCTGGACAGAAGGACAGTCGCAACACCATCAAGCATTGTAGCAAGGAATCCAGGACACTCATGATCCAGGACACCAGAAGCAGCAGGCCACAGAGCCGGGGGTTCATGATGACCGTGTAGTGCAGGGGGTGACAGATGGCCACAAACCGGTCATAGGCCATCACGGTCAGGAGGAAGTTTTCCAACGCTACAAAGAGTATGAAAAAATACATCTGGGCGATGCAGCCTGCATAGGCGATGGCTTTGCTGTGTGTCTGGATGTTCACCAGCATCTTCGGGACGGTGGTGGAGGTGAAGCAGATGTCATCCAAGGACAGGTTGCAGAGGAAGAAGTACATGGGCGTGTGGAGGCGGGAGTCTGAGCTGACGGCCAGGATGATGAGCAGGTTTCCCAGCACAGTTACCAGGTACATGGAGAGGAACAGGCCAAACAGGAGGGGCTGCAGTTCCGGTGCCTCTGATAGTCCCAGGAGAAGGAATTCTGACACTCTCGTAAGGTTCCCTGCTGCCATGAGGTGGAGGTGACTTTCAAGAAGAAGAAAAAGAAAGGAGTAATTTTCATATAACCCACTATTACTCATATAGCTCTAATGGGACAGTTAATATTTTGTAGACAAGACATTAATTTCAGTACTTTAGGACTGACCTGTGCCCCCTAGGCATTTTCTGTGTCATCTCAGAGTAGAAGCTTTGTTCTGATCTGATCTTTCCTAAGGTGTCCGATGTACTACAGTTTTAGTTAGAAATATTTCATGTATTTCAGGAATACAAATTGAGTGCTGCCCGTGGTTTTGGTGCTGCCGGGGCCG
Source organism: Pteronotus mesoamericanus (assembly GCF_021234165.1). Taxonomy (NCBI): domain Eukaryota; kingdom Metazoa; phylum Chordata; class Mammalia; order Chiroptera; family Mormoopidae; genus Pteronotus; species Pteronotus mesoamericanus. The sequence goes on from NW_026555110.1 coordinate 89,723, forward strand.
TGAGTGGAGGGTGATGAAGAGCACAAGTCCCTACACGTCAATATTGGGGGAAGAATATGGCAGTGAATACAGATAATAACATTACAGGTGGAGACAGAGCCTATGAAAAGAAATGAAAGCAGGTCTAAAGGGGAAAGTGACAAGGTCATTATATATTTCATGGGTTTTTAGGCAATATCTGCCAACAAGGTGACATTTGAGCACAGAACGCCAGGGAGAAAGGGAGGGAGATGAACGTGAGGCAGGCAAGCGTGTGCCCGGCAGAGGGAAAGGCCAGTGCCAAGGCCTTAGGGAGGCGCTGAAGGGGGTTAGTGATTTGCTCAAAGTTAATACCAGAGTATGTGATGGGCCTTGATGATAATCTGTTCAGGTTGCTTGGAGGCGGTGGTTCTCGACCAGAAATGATTTATCCCCTAGTAAGGCCTGAAGAGATACCACTAAACACCTACTATTCATGCAGACACAGAAAAATTCCCCCCATTATTACCCCTTCCCACAGGTCAGTGGTGAAAGGGGACAAAACCTAGTTTAGACCAGCACGTCTCCAGTTTCAATGTGCCTATGAAGTCCCCAGGGTCCTAGTTCAAGTGCAGAATCGGATTCAGCAGGTCCTTCAGGCTCAGAGAAGCTGCGTGTCTGACAGGCGCCCAGGTGGTGCTGATGCTGCAGGTCCTGGTCTGTGGGCCGCGCCCGGAGAAGAAAGGCTGTGGGTCTGTGTTGGACTCAGTTGCAGGTCATTTTAGTGACTATGGCCCATATATCGTCTCCGCATGTAGTTTTGAAGGAACAGTGTACTCACTGGTCCCAGAGGCTATGATTGAGTCTGCGTTTCCTTTATGTAAGGGCCCTTGAGTGATAGAAAATAACACCCAGCTGAAAAATCAATTTTAGCAGGTGGAAAGGGACCTGTAAAACATATCCACATCCAAGTCCTCAGTGTGTCGGAATAAAACAGTTTTTTTATATCAAGGGGAGGGTAGGATAGCAGATGGAGCAAGGCTGCTAATCAGCGGATTCCAGGTAGAAGATGGGCAGGATCATCTGCAAGGGAACCAAGGTCAGCACAGTGCGCCCCTAGATGCAGAGAGGGAGCCCAGGAGAAAACGCGGTCCTGCTGGCTCTGACGAAGGAGGAAGGGACCTGAGGCAGGGACGCAGGTGGTCAGGACACAACCTGCAGGTGGGAGAACACAGCTACTCCCCACAGCCTCTCGGAGGAACCCAGCCCTGCAGCTAGAGATCAGCCAGTGAGACCCGTGCCAGGCTCTGACGGCTAGAACTGCACGCGCACCCCTGTGCTCACGGGGAGCAGCCAGCGTGGGAGCGCCTCCCCGCAGCCCCGGCGGTCTAAGAGGGTCCGTCACTCAGGGACGCCTGCTGCGGGGGCTGAGTTCAAGTCTCCGCCTTCGTTAGTTTTCTTGGGTAGGCCTTTTACTTTGAAAATCTACAGGGAGTAGAACACACATTCTTAACTGATTTGGAGATATTCTGCCCTGTTAGCTGGGACACTGAAGTCTTCACAGCATTAATGTAAACGTTGTGACCCAGGATGTCTCGGTGTCATTAACTTGTAAGATACAATGTGCGACCTTAATTTTTCTGCAGTGAATTGTCCAAACTTGTTTCTCAGCACAGTACATTTGTTGGCTACATGGTGGTCAGTCCTCAATTTATGTCCCCCACAAGCATGACAGAATCTCCCATGCAAAGCGTGGAAATAGCACCGCCACGGGAGAAGGCCGAGTGTGGGCCTGAATACCTACTAACTGTTTGAATATATAAGGTAAGAGGGCACAGCACCCCAAGTAGGTGCTGCCTCCTCAGTAATGAAGTAAAACTCTTTAGTATGCCTTTTTGGACTCAGCGAATAATTTTTTCATGTCAGTACTCAGCCTGGAGAAGACACGGCAATGTCTGACTCACTATCTGCCGCTGCGAGGTGCCGTCTGGCTCACTGGGCTGGATCTTTCAGCGAATGCAACCATGAGGCGTCGTGTCTGTGACCTTTCTGCCAGTTGCACCCTCAGGGGGCCCCTCCCTCACCCACACTGATCTCCTCAACAGTGGACTTGACTCCCCGCTGCACCCGACACCACAGCCTCGGGCTCAGGGCCTTGGCGCACTCGCTCTCCTCTGCTCGGAGTCTCCCCGCTGGTCTCTTAGGGACTGTTCCTCCCTCTCCATCCTCCAAACTCCATCTCCCCTTTCAGAGAGACTGGACTCTCCCCTTCATGAGCCTTCCCTTCTACCTAACACTAGCACAGGAAAAGGACTCTGCCCACGCCCCTAATTTAGGTGTTAGGGCACGCAAGGTGTGATTTTTAATAAATTCCATGCCTTTGTTCCTTTCTAGTCAGTGAATGCCTTGAAGCATGAAGCATATTATACAAATACTCCCTCTGTCAGTAGACTTAGTGGTGTGTAGCTGAATAAATGTGTTCCGTGATAGAAGGCGAGAAGGTGATCTCTGCTAAGCTAGATGTGGAGGACATGCTGGAGGAATATTTCTCCATATCTTGAGATCAGCCCACACTAGGATGTCAGACTATGGTTTGTAAGAATAAAATAGAGTAGAATCAAGAGGGCAGCAAAGGAATATCAGTGTGTGTCATTCATAGTGAGGGCACATACATTATCATTCTTGGTTCCCTTTGTCCATCGTGTGTGTGTGTGTGTGTGTGTGTGTGTGTGTGTGTGAGAGAGAGAGAGAGAGAGAGAGAGAGAGAGAGAGAAAGAGAATGTGTTTGTGTCTGGGCCTGTGTGCAAAAATGCTGGATCTCACTGTAAAAGCCATGTTTTATTTTGGGACAAGTCCAAAGAACTGGAACTCAATGCAATAAATGCCAGAACAGTTTAAAAGGCCAGTTCCTGTTGATGAAGAAAAGCAAAAGGAGCGAAGAGCCTGGCAGAGAGCCAGGTGCAGAGGGACAGGCAGCCCGCGTGGGTGCTGAGGTCCCCGCGGACTCAAGGGACCCCCTGCACCTCTTCCATGGTTATTACATCACCCTTGTGTTCATTGGCCCAGCAGTGGACGAGGCTGGCCCCTCGCTCACTATCCTTGTGGCGTCTTTCCTCTGCTGTTCTTGGCTTTGAGCTTTGATCTCTTGTGTGACGCATCCGATAGGTACACAGCTGTCCTGGTTCCGTACCTTGTCAATGTGCAAGGTCTTCCCTGAACAAATTTTATAACATCCTTCTTATATCACAGTTATTGATCCCATTTCTTCACATATTTCTCCCTGAAGATATGAAGTCATGGCGCACTTATTCATGTTACAGGGATTTTTTTGTATAATGTGAGACTGGTTGAGCAGGGAGTTTACAGATTTTGATCTCTCATGTGGTTTTCTAAATATGTGCTTTTATATAGAAAAAAGTTATGGTATAGAATATTCATAATACAAAAAGGCAGGATTTATATAGTGCTATTAATAAAATGGATTAAAATTATAAAACTAATTCCTAAACAAAGCTATAAATACAATAATTTAATCACTTGAACTGATCATTAATTGAATGGAAAAGAATTTCTTTGCCAAGATGAAAGAAGATGGAGAATTTTTTACTTTAAAAAGCAATAAGAGGAGACAGAATGATATTATGACCACACGAAATTAATAAACTTCCATGCATTTACATAAATCATCTATACACATATGAAACAATTCTATGCCAAGTAGCCATGTAGCCATGGTTTTAGGGAAAAATACTCTAAATATACAAAACTACTGATATATTAATTACTTTACCTAGCAAACAGCTGTGGCAGTCTCTCCGGTCTGAGGTTGCCTGGTTAGTCTGTCAGGTTACCGCAGGTAGAAATTCTGGGATCCCTTCTCTCTGGATCTTTTCTGCAGCAACCGCTGTGCTCTCTCCCTCACATGGACGGGTCTGTGACAGGAAGGGCTCCTTGCAGGATTCCGAATCCCTCCTGGATGGTGACTGTTGGAGACTGAAGCTCTGTCCTCAGACAAAAGAGCAGGAAGGAGTCAACCATTAGTCTCTGACCAGAGTTAGGTCTCCCGAAGAAACAAATACATTCTGTCCGGTCTAAGGTCCCCACGCTGGGAGTCAGCTGCAGAGGAGATATTGACTTCTCCCTTCCCCTGATCATTAGATACTGTTTCCCCTGTTACTCCCTCCTCTGTGCACCTCATTTCCCTCTGGGGCACTCGTCTGGACTGAATGCAAAATTTTCCTGCTGATTCTCTGTTTCTAAGGGACCAGGTGTGACATCAAGGGAATCCTATCACTTCTCAGCAATTTGAGTTAAAGTTTCTCAAAGTCCAAGACCGGGGACACTGCCTTGACTGGAATCCTTGGCTCTTCAAAGAACTGACTTGTGGTGGTGCCTGTGACACCTGCAGGAAATTGCTATTTCTCTCTTCAACAAGGGAGGCGACTGTGTAACTTTGATGTAAAGCTTTGGGTGCTCCGCTCCTCGGCTTCATTTGACAGATCAATGAGATATGTCATCGTTAGAAAGGCTTCCATTTAATCCCTCATTAGAAAACCTTTGCTAAGTAAGAGACGTTTTTATATAATTGTATGCCATATAACATTGTTTTAGTACTTTATTTCTACAAAGTTTCTTCTGTGAGGTGGAACAATTATGAACGCTCTTCCCCATTGCCCAAAAGGGCCTGAAGGTGTTCAGTGATCCGCCCAAAGTTATAATCAGTGTAAGGAATCGGGGTTGATAGGAAGGTCAGGCTGCTTCCAGTTCTCACGCACTGCGGTGCTTCCCAGCCAGGGATGGTTTCCCCTCCAGCTGGGGGCACTTCTTAAAGGAGGCTGCTAAGTACCTACAGTACCCAACAGAAATAATTATGTCAAAATCAGAAGGTAAAATAACCTCGTTGAGACCAGCCTTTCTCTAACTTCAGAGTGCATGTTATTGACTGAAAGATAGCATTGCATGCTTGTCACTAAGAAGGATTTTCAGGGAAAAGAAAGTGCTGCCACCCGGAATTTCTCTATGCCTCCTTTAATTCAACAAATTTTCCGTTTTAAATATGTTCAATGTATTTCATTCATTAACTGCAATAAATTATTGAAGATATGGAACTTTTCTAGAACTAATAATGAATTTAGTAACTTGGTGGGATACAAAAACAATCTACAGAAACCTATATTGTCTAATAACATTTTGTCATTACAAAGTGTCTGAGAGAGAAATTAAGAAAACAATCCCATTTACAATTGTATAGAAAAAAATGAAACTGGGAAAAAACATAACCAAGGAAGTGAAAAACCGGTTCGGTGAAAACTATAAGATATGACTGAATGTTACTGAAGAAGACATAAATAAATGGAAAAATACAGTGTGCTCATGTATTGCAAGAATTAATATTGTTAAAACGTCCATACCGCAGCCTCAAAATGGCATCACTCATGGTTAAGCCCATCATGCCAACCCAGGATGCAAAAGTGGATATACTGTAGTTTCAGCATCTCGCAGGAGCGTGACTTTAATCAACCAGGCTGGAATTTTCTAGTCAAGCACCAGTAACGCAATCTCTCACACCAGGCCTCTCCATCCCCCTAGAATGAAAAAGTAATCTGCGTGGTAAGTATTTCGAATAAAAAATTTGTGAAAAACCAGATCTTATGACACATAGAAAACAAGTTTTTTTTTAAAAATAAGAACTTTTGTCCTGGTCCCCCATTGAAAGGATGTCAAAACCCTAAACGGATCCTTTCTTTCTGTTAATAGCTCCCTTGGCCCACTCTTCCTTCTATAGAAACCTCGCGTTTTGTACAGCCTCGCAGCGCTCCGTCTTCGTGCCTAGAGGAGATACTGCCTGAGTGATGACTCAGTTAATAAAGCCAATTAGATCTTCAATGTTACTAGGTTGAACTTTTTAAATATACTCAAAACAATCTACAAGATCAATGTAATCTCTATCAAAATTCCAGAGGCATTTTTCACAGAAATAGGACAAACGATCCTTGAAGTTTTATGGAACCACTAAAGACCCTGACTAGCAAAAGTAAACTTGAGAAAGAGAAACCAAGCTGGAGGCTCATGCTCACCGATTTCAAAGTATATTACAAAGCTATAGTGATTAAAGAAGTACGGTACTTGCATAAAAATAGACTCATAGATTGATGAACAGAATAGAGAACCCAGAAGTAAACCCACACCATAAGGTGATTAATTTAGGAGAAAGAAGCCAAGAATATACAGTGGGGAAAAAGTTAGTGTCTCCAATAATGGTAACTGGAAAATTAGACAGATACATGCTAAAGAATGAAACTGGGTCACTAATGTAGGGTTTCAGAATGAGTAACCACAGGCATATGTGTGGATTATTTTGAGCTGAAGCCAGTGGAGACCCCAGAAGCCAAATAGAAACTTGTACATCTCTCTTAACTTTTTAAATTTGGATGTGAGATATCACATAAACAAAATGAAAGACAAACCTCACATAATCATATCAACAGATGCAGAAAAAGCATTTGATAAAATCGAGAAGCCATTTATGATAAAGTACTCAGCAAGTGGGAATTGAGGGAGTATATCTAAACATGATAAAGGCCGTATACGAAAAACCTGCCAGCATCATACTCTGTGGACAGAAACTACAAACTTTTCCCTTAAGTTCGGCAACAAGACAAGGGTGCCAGCTTTCACCACTCTTATTCAACATAGTACTGGAGGTCCTAGGCACAGCGGTCAGATAAGAGGGAGAAATAAATAGCATCTAAATTGGAATGGATGGAATAAAAGTGTCGTAATTGGCAGAAGACATGGTAGTGTACATAGAACACTCTATTGGCTCCATGATAAACTACTCAACCTAGTAAGTGAATGTGGCAAAGTGGCAGGACACAAAGTCAGTATTTAGAAATCAATGGCATTTTGCGCCCTAACAATGAGCTTCAGGAGGAAACACTAAGAAAAAAATTCTCACTTACTATTTCAAGAACAAAATAAAAAGTACATGGGAATAAATTTAACCAAGGAGGTAAAAGAAGACCTGTATTCAGAAAAACCTATAGGACATGAAGAAAGAAATCGAGAAAGATAGAAATGAGTGGAAGCATAAACTGTGTTCATGGATTGGAAATATTAACATCAATAAAATATCCATACTACCCAAAGCAATCTATAGATCAATGCAATTCTTTCTTTAAATGCTGATTGATTTTATTTACTTATTTTTAAATGTCATAACCCATTATAAAATATTTTAAAATTAAAATCTATTATAAAGTCTCAGCAATTAAAACAACATGATACCAGCACAGAAATAATCAAGTAGATCAATGAAATAAAATGAGCATTCTAGAAACAAATGTATTTATCTAACAATGTAACATATTATTAAATTGATATTTTAAGTCACTGGGGAAAATAAGGCTTATTCAACAAATAAGGTGCATGGACCAGTATTAATTGAAATAAAACAAATATAGAGCCCTATTTCACACATTATACAAACAATATTCAGGTGAGTTAAAATCAATATGTAAAATCTAAGTTTAGGAGAAAACACACAAAAATATTTTTCTGACCCTGAAGTAAAATATTCAAACCCAGAATCTATAAATTAAAATATTGACAATGTGAGTATATTAAACATTTAAAACTATACAGAGACATACATATAAAAAAAGTTAAAGGACAAGTAATAGAATAGGAAAGTATTTGCAAGTCATCTATAAAAAGAGTTAATAGTTTTGTTTTTAGGGAAAAAATTCTAGAAATAGTCAAAAAATGGATAGTGAACACCATAAAGTCATTTAAAGCTTTTTTTTAAATTTTTTTAAATTTATTTATTTTTTAAATTTATTTACTTTGTAAATACATTTGTCTCTGCCTCCCCCCAACCTCTTTCCCTTGCCACCTAAAGCTTTTTTAAGAATAACATAAATAGACATTAATATACAAAAACAGGTATAGTTTCAACAAATAATAAAGTAACAATTCAAACAGCACATCGTTGTCACAATCAGATTAATAAGTATTAAAAATATTGGTAATATCAATATTGGTGACTGTCATAGGAACTAGGTACTAATAGACTATTTTTCTTCATCTTTGTAAAGCAGTCCCTTTAGCATATCTTGCAATGCTGGTTTGGTGGAGGTGTATTCTTTTAGCCTTCTTTTGTCTGGGAAACTCCTTATTTCACCATTTAAATGGATTTTAATTGAGAGCCTCGCTGGGGAGAGCAGTCTTGGTTGCAGGCCTTTACTTTTCAGGACTTGGAACATTTCTTGCCACTCCCTTCTGCCTTGTAATGTCTCAGTTGAGAAGTCAGCTGCTAGCTCCCTTATATGTTATTAACTTTTTCTCTCAGGCTGCCTTTAGGATTCTGTTTGTCTTTGATATTTGTCATTTTCATGATGATGTATCCTGGAGTGAGCCTCATTGTGTTCCTCTTGAATGGGACCCTCGGTGCCTCCTGGACTTGTGTGACATTTTCACTCCTCCAATTAGGGAAGTTTTCCATCATTACTTTTTCAAACAGGTTCTCTATCCCTTCCTCCTCTTCTTCTGCTTCTGGTATCCCTATTACACGGATATTAT
>NW_026555111.1:0-16647 GCF_021234165.1 Pteronotus mesoamericanus
CCCCTCCCAGGTTAATTGTTAATCATTGCTTATCTGTTCCTGTAGCCCGTTTTCACATCCCTTCCCCCGCCTGGGTAGCCCATCAATCTCATCAATCTCCCACCTGAATGCTAATCCCTTCCCCCCACCTGGGTAGCACATCAATCTCATCAATCTCCCACCTGAATGCTAATCCCTTCCCCCCCCCACCTGGGAAGCCCATCCGTTCCTGCCGGAATGCTAGGGCTTATAAACCCCTATCTAACCCCGATTCGGGGCTCAGAATTTGGAGACTGCCTCCTCTGAGCCCGCGCGTGTGAATAAAGGCTTACTCCGTTCCCTGAATCGTGTCTTGAGTCTGGCTTTCCGTAACATTTGGTTCCCTGACCGGGAAACGACTCACACGAGCAGGCCGTTTGCCTCCGGTGAAGACGGCTGGGGTCGGCTGGGCGAGCCCGGACTCCAGAGGGAAGCACGTGCCCCGGTGATTTCGGGTCCCGAGGGGCTGGGCTCCCCTTGGCCCCGACCTCGGGCCGTTCCATAACCCGGGCACTCGGGGAGCGGACCCAAGCCTACCTGAAGGCGCCAGACTGGTAAGTGCCCCGGGGACCAGACCCGAATCAGACCCACCTATAAGTGGTGGAAGGGGGAGGCTGATCACCTCTCAGGCCTACCGGCCTCTGGCATGGTTTCCCTGTCGGGAGGGAAAGTGTTAACCTCTGTGTGATTGAGTGAGTGACTGACTGTGTGGCTCCACAGGCCAGCGGTGTTCCCCCGAGCCTACGGAGTCTGAGTGAGCCCTAACCTGCGGGTCCTCGGTCTGTCATACGGCATAACGGCTGGGAAGCTAACCCGGACTCTACTCGGGCAGCCTTAGCTAAGACAGACCCAAGTCCCTCGCGAGAGGAGAGGCCAGGGCGGGCGAAAGTGAAAGTATCCCTGCTGCCCCCGTTTGTCTGCGCCGTTTCGGGAGGGATCATGGGGGGCAGACAGTCTACCGTCTTAGATTGCATGTTAAGGAATTCTCGACCGGTTCCGGGGCCAGCAGCCTGATATGGATCCAGGGCAATTAGAAATTTTCTGTTCCGCTGAGTGGCCCAGGTTCGGGGTAGGCTGGCCTCCTGAGGGAACCCTTGACCTAGACATAATTAGGGCTGTCCATCTCATAGTCACAGGAAGCCCAGGACACCCGAACCAACTCCTCTACATAGAAAAGTGGCAGGAGCTAGCGCAAGAGATGCCCGACTGGCTCCGGAAGTGTGCGGGGGTCAAACCTCGTCACCTAGGCTCTACGGGAAGGCAAGCCAGGGGGAGCCCCGGAACTGTTGCTCCCGATCAAAGGAAAGGGATGTAACCCGCATCCTAGTTGCCAAAATCGAGACCCACCAGAGGAAGAACCCCCCGGTGCAGACTCCCCCTTACCCAGCTAGGAACTTGGGAGGTCAGGCGGAGGCGCCTGAAACACCGCCCCCCTTCAGTCTCGCCCCCGCAGCCCGAGGCAACAGCGCCCCCAGAATCTCCTATCGCCTCCCGCTTAAGACACCACCAGTCCCTCCAGATGCCACTGCGGGAGACCCAGGGCCCGCCACGAACGGGGCCTGATGGGACCTTATACCCGGGACCGGTCGTGTTTTACTATCAGCCCTTTACCACGACTGACCTCTTGAACTGGAAACACCACACACCCTCGTATTCGGAGAAGCCCCAGGCACTCATAGACCTAATGGAGTCCATTATGCAAACTCACCGGCCAACGTGGCACGATTGCCGCCAATTGCTCCTAACCCTTTTTAATACGGAAGAGAGGCGCAGAGTCTTCCAGGAGGCCCAGAGATATCTAGAAGCCAACGCTCCAGTGGGCACAATAGACCCAGCTCAGTACGCTCGGGTGGCAGCCCCAGAGACCCAACCTGACTGGGATCACAACACCGAACAGGGAAGAGCAGCCCTGGACCGGTACAGGGAAGCCATCCTCCAGGGGGGTCAGAGCTGGGGCCAGAAAACCGACCAATATGTCAAAGGTGGCCAGTGTTGTCCAACGGCCAGATGAATGTCCCGGGGACTTCTTAGAAAGGCTCCTAGAGGCCTACCGGATATACACCCCCTTCAACCCAGAAAGCCCAGATACACGGCTAATGGTAAACACTGCTTTTGTCTCCCAATCGGCCCCTGACATCCGCAAAAAGCTCCAGAAGCTAGAGGGCTTTGCAGGCATGAACATCAGTCAGCTGGTTGAGGTAGCAAATAAAGTCTACAATAACCGGGAGGAGACCGCTGAGAAGGCAGCCCAGAAAAGATTAGAGAAAAAGGCCGCACTGCTAGCAGCCGCCCTCAGTCAGCTGGCAGCAAAAGGCAAAGGGGGACCGAAAGACCAGAAAGGGCACGCCAAGGTAGAGAGAGACCAATGTGCCTATTGTAAGGAAAGAGGACATTGGAAAAGAGAATGCCCGCACCGGAAAAGAAGGCTGGTCTGGCACCCTCTGAGCCGGCGCCGACCATCCTTAGTCTGGCGGGCCTAGACTCAGAATGAGGAAGACCGGGCTCCCTGAATCTAGGCCCCCATGAGCCCATGGTCGAAGCGATTGTTGGGGGCCAGACTCTCTCTTTCTTGGTAGATACCGGGGCAGAGCACTCGGTCGTCACCACCCCTGTAGCTCCCCCATCCGGACGAGAAGTCACCATCGTAGGGGCCACTGGTCAGCCAAGTAGCCCAAAACGCTTCTGCCAGGCCCGAATTGTTGATCTGGGAGGCCACCGGATTAGACATGAGTTCTTATACCTACCTGAATGCCCTGTCCCACTGTTAGGGCGAGACCTCTTATCAAAGCTGGGAGCTCGAATCACCTTCCAGCAGTCAGGGGAGGCCTCACTGCAAGTGGACGGCCCTAGGCTCATGGCCCTCATTTTGCCACGAGAGGAAGAATACCAGTTGTATTCTGGGGAATCTGGTGACCATGGCCCCAGACCTGAGGCTAGAGCAGGGCATACTCCAAGAGAATCCTCGGGTCCAGGTAAAGACTGTAAAAAGATTAAACCCTGCAACCTTCCTGCCGACCGAACTAGGGGGACCCAGACCACTGCTGCCTAGAGGTTACTGAGGAGGTCTATGCCAGCCGACCGGACCTGCGGGACCAGCCTCTGCCCAATGCTGACGTGACCTATTTCACAGATGGCAGCAGTTATATGAGAGAAGGGGTCCGAGTGGCAGGGTACGCAGTAACCACGCTTGACCAGGTGGTAGAAGCCAAAGCCTTGCCCTCTGGATGGTCGGCCCAGAGAGCGGAACTCTGGGCCTTAATAAGAGCACTGGAGTTGGCCCGGGACTGGAAAGTCAATATCTACACTGACTCCAAGTACGCCTACGCCACCCTGTACATCCACGGGGCCATCTACCGAGAACGCGGGCTGCTGACAGCAGAAGGAAAGGAAATTAAAAACAAGACAGAAATCCTGCGTCTCCTCGAAGCAGTGTGGGCCCCAACTGCGGTGTCCGTCATCCACTGCAAAGGCCATTCCAAACAAGACACCATACCGGCCCGCGGGAACCAGAAGGCGGACTCGACAGCAAAGGCTGCCGCAGTATGTGGTGAGATGGCAGAAGTACAGCCCTCCCTTCTCGGACCCCTGCTGGGGGACCCCATTAACCGTCGGGACTATGAGCCAGCAGAAATGAAATGGGCCCAACAGGCCGGAGGACAAGAAACCCCCGAGGGAACTTGGAGGTTACCTGATGGGCGCGTATATGTGCCCCAGAGCCAGGCCAGCAATTTAGTCAGAAACTGCCACCATCTGACCCACCTGGGTAAGACCTCCCTGGAAAACTTGCTCAAAAGGTATTTCTATTTCCCCCAACCTGTCAACCCTGTGCTCAACAGCCTCGGCTCAATGCGTTACCTGCGCAAGGAACAATGCAGCCCCGCATCAAGGGGCCCCACTGGGAGTCCAACACAAGGGGTCCCAGCCCTTCGAGGACCTCCAGATTGACTTTACAGAAGTCAAGACCAGCCGAGGATTTAAGTATCTCCTGGTCCTGATCTGCACCTTTTCGGGTTGGGTAGAAGCCTTCCCCACCAAAACTGAGAAAGCTCGGGAAGTAACCCGAATCCTACTCAGGGAAATTATACCCAGATATGGGCTCCCACTCACCATTGGTAGTGACAATGGCCCGGCGTTCATCGCCCAGGTGGTTCAGGAGGTCGCCCGGCTCCTGCGCATCGACTGGAAGCTACAACGGCCTATCGGCCCCAAAGCTCTGGTAAAGTGGAACGAATGAACCGAACTCTCAAGGAAACCCTAGCTAAGTTCCATCAAGAAACCGGCCTGCCATGGACAGACCTGTTACCACTAGCCCTGCTACGGGTTAGGAATGCCCCGAACCCCTCGGGGTATACTCCCTATGAGTTAGTTTTTGGAAGACCCCCACCTATAACTAGAATAGGAAGTCCCAATGACCTTCGACAGAAGGGGGAGTTACAGCAGACCCAGTACTTACAACAGTTGGGTAAGACCCTAGACAGGATCTACGGGGCCCAATTGGGCCAGGAACCCAAACCCCGAGGGAGGCCAGCACACCCCTTCCGTCCAGGCCAGTATGTATGGGTAAAGGATTGGAAAAAGGAACCACTCCAACCCATTTGGACGGGCCCATATCTAGTACTATTAACCACCCCTACTGCCCTTAAAGTTACAGGAATAACCCCCTGGATCCACTACACTCGGGCCAAGGCAGCAGCAGATCCAGACGAGCCAGGACTTCGGAGCCACCGAAACTCCACCTCGAAGGGAGCCCCCACAGTCCGGCTGAAGAGAACTGAAGGACAGTGGGCCGTCTACCCGAGGAACCAGAGACCTGATCCCACCCCAACAGAGTGACCACCGTGGCTTGTGTGATGATGCTAAGACTCAGGCCAATCTCGTCTAGCATCAAAGGGGGGAATGATAAGGGCAAGATGACTTGGGAGGAGCAGCCTAGCCAGAGACCCCCTCCCAGGTTAATTGTTAATCATTGCTTATCTGTTCCTGTAGCCCGTTTTCACATCCCTTCCCCCGCCTGGGTAGCCCATCAATCTCATCAATCTCCCACCTGAATGCTAATCCCTTCCCCCACCTGGGTAGCACATCAATCTCATCAATCTCCCACCTGAATGCTAATCCCTTCCCCCCACCTGGGAAGCCCATCCGTTTCCTGCCGGAATGCTAGGGCTTATAAACCCCTATCTAACCCCGATTCGGGGCTCAGAATTTGGAGACTGCCTCCTCTGAGCCCGCGCGTGTGAATAAAGGCTTACTCCGTTCCCTGAATCGTGTCTTGAGTCTGGCTTTCCGTAACACTAGGATAAGAGAAGGTAAACTTAGAGAGAATTTCAACATCATAAAAAAGGACATGGAAGCCATAAAAGAGAACCAGTCATAAATGAAGGATATACTAACTGGAATGAAGAATAATTTACAGGGAATCAACAGTAGAGTAAACAAAACTGAGAACAAAAACAATGATTTGAAGTGTAAGGAAGCAAAAAAATACCAAATCAGAGTAGCAAAAAAAAAACAAAAAACAAAAAACAAAAACCTATTCAAAAAGAAAGGATAGTGTAAGGAGTCTCTGAGACAACTTCAAGCGTACCAACACTCACATGAAGGGGGTGACAGAAAGAGAAGAAAGAGCAAGAAACTGAAAACCTAGGTGAAAAAATAATGACAGAAAAGCTCCTTAATCTAGCGAAGAAAAGAGGCATACAAGTTCGAGAAGCACAAAATCCCAAACAAGAGGCCCACACCAAAACATGTGACAATTAAAATATCAAAGGTTAAAGACAAAGAGAATCTTAAAAGCAGCATGAGAAAAGCAACAAATAACCCACAAGGGAGCTCCCATAAAACTGTTCAGTGATTTCTCAACAGAAATTTTGCAGACCTGAAAGGGTTGGCAAGAAATATTCAAAGTGATGAAAAGCAATGACCTAAAATCAAGATTACTTTACCCAGCAAAGCTATTATTTAGGATCAAAGGATACATACAGAGCTTCCCAGACGAAAAAAAGCCAAAAGAGTTCATCACCCTCAAACCAGTATTACATAAAATTAGAGGGTCTCCTTTAAGAAGAAGAAGAAGGAAGAGGAGGAGGAAGAGAAGGAAGAGAAGGGGAAAAGAAAAAAATATGAACAATAAAATAAATGAATACATATCTATTAACAACTGAATTCAAGAAAAGAAATGAACAAGCAGAACAGAAAGAGACTCATTGATACAGAAAACATTTTGATGGTTGCCAGATAGGATGGGGGTAGGGAGTTGGGCAGTGTGAAAAGGTGAAGGGATTAAAAAGCACAAATTGGTACTAACAGAATAGTCATGGGGATATAAGTACAGCATAGGTAATACAGTCAATAATATTCTAATAACTATGTATAGTGTCAGATGGGTTACAAGATTTGTGGGGATGATCACATAATAAGCTCTATAATTTCTAATCACTGGGGTATACACTTGAAACTAATATAATATTGTATGTCGATTGTAATTGAAAAATTAAAAGTGATTTAAAAAATTAAAAAAGAAATGAACTATCAAATCATGAAAAATGTATATGAATCTTTAATACATTTTGCTAACTGAAAATATTCAGCCATAAAAGACAATATTCTATATGATTTAAATATGTTAATTTATGGAAAAGGCAAAACTATAGATAGAGTTAAAAATAAATCAGTGGTTCCCACGGATTGGGAATGGGAGGGGGCAGAATTGAAGAGACGAAATACAGGGGACTTCTTGAGTGTGAAACTATTCTGTATAATACTGTAATGGTGAACGCATGACATTATGCATTTGTAAAATCCATGGAGATTTAAGTACAATGAATCTTAATATATGAAATTATTTAGAAAGTCAAGGGATCCAGGAATGGAATGCAGAATGTTACACAATGATGTAAGTGTATTACATATGTATGAAACAATCTCATTGGGGTGGTTGGCAGAGGAAGGGAGAGCATGTGCTAACCTAAGAAACTTCGAAAATAAGTGGAAAGTGTAAGAAATTGCACTTCGAATTTGAATTTGATGTTTTCCTGGGTGAGCAATAAGCCATACTACATCCTTCTGTGATGCTGGACAGCATCAGTGAGCTGCAGCTCCCAGTTAGTCTCACAACGACAAGAGTAAACAACTGTTACTCTACAAGCAGTGTATTGTGTTGCCAGCAATTTCAGGGTATTGTGTTTTGTGCTTTTGCATCCCATCATGTCTTTAAAATGTCCGTCTGTGTCTTCTGCTTTCAGTGAGAAGAAAAGTAAGGCAATTACAAATGTTCCTTGACTTAAGATGGAGTTATGTCTCATTAACGTAAATGTTCTGAGCAGTTTTAAGGTAGGCTGGACTAAGCAATGAAATTCAGTAGGTTGGGCATATTAAATGTAATTTTGACTTATGAATTTTCAATTTACTATGCATTTATCAGGATGTAACCCCACTGTAAGTCAAGGAGCATTTGTAGTTGATGAAGCTTTTCCCCACAGGAAGCCAGTTTTTCACTATAGAATTGGAAGTATATAAATAAGCAAGAGGAGGATAAAACAATCCATGTGGAAATAACTTGTAGACATAGCCATCAGTATGAACTCATTTCTAGCTCAATATAGATGCACATGGCTACATAAAGAAGTATTTATAGGTATGTGTACATACACACATTAGTATACACACATTTTCTTGTTCAGCTGGACTAAAGCAATGTACCGGTAACAAAGAGTACACCTAGTACCAATATCTTTGTTTCTAATATTCTTCAGTAGAAGATACTAGGTTCCTTAGAAAAATGGCAGACACTAAGCTGAGCAGGAAATATACATGATGATACTATTGGAAGATCTTGTTGAGTCAGAGAGTGAGAAATTAATCAAAGAATTAACATAACCTATATTGATGGGTTGTGAAAAAGACAGAGAAGCCAACAAAAATAATGGCCAAAGGCGAAACAAATTGAGCAACAAAAGAAAGTAATAATCAACTATATTCCAAAGTATAAAACAAATATCCTTAAGTCCTTTATGAACTCATATACATAAATGATTGACTAAGTAAATAAATAGGATAGAAAAAAACAAATATCCCATGCAGAATAATTTCAAATAGTTTATAAAAACTAAATGTAATATGGTATACTGAATGGGGTCCTAGAACAGGAGGGACACTAGGTAAAAACTAAAGGAATCTGAATAAAGTATCAACTGTAGTTAATGATAGTATACTAACTGATTTATTAATTTTAACAAATATACCATATTAATGCAAATAATGTTGATAAAAACTAGATGTAGAATATATGAGAACCCTGTACTGTCTTCTGATTTTTTCTATAAATCTAAAGCTGTCCTCAGATGTGTCTGTTGAAAAGAAATAAAATAAAATAGAAACAAAGGCCTAGATACATGGATCAGATTGATAGCTGTCAGGGTTGGAAGAGGGGAACTGGATGAAAGAAGGTAATGGGATTAGCCAAAGAACATATATGCATGACACACAGACACAACAGTGTGGTGATGGCCAGAAGGAAGGGGGTCAGGAGCTGGGTGGCGGTGAGCAAAGCGGGGTGAATGGGGACATCTGTAATAGTGCCAACAATAAAAAGGAAGTTAAAATAAAAAATATATTAAAATGCAAACAAAAATTAAAAAATAATAGAAATAAAATAATATAAGTAGATACCATGAAAACATTAATTTTTTGAAAGAATAAATGGTTATATTAATATCACATGAAGAAAAAATTCAAGTTATTTTGTGGTTACATTTTTTAATAAAACACAAGAAAATATAAACATGAGAACGTTACAATTTTAGTTTCACCCTCTCTATTCACTAGAATTTCTTTTATAGATACTACCTTGAAATCAACAAATTACCTCTATGACATGTTCCTACATTACATTGAAGTTTTAAAGGTTAGATTCAATGATGAAATAAATGTTCCATTTCCCCTGTATTTTTTTTTATATTCTCGTAAGTTTGCTAAAGAAATGCCTGAGGCTCACACATTCAGAGAAAATAAAAGGTGAAATATTGAGAATTTGGTGCAAAATTGGTTATTATATGTGAAAGAGTAAAAAATAAGTTTCCATTTGAAATAGATATTTCTTGTACTACTATATGAATGTAGAAGCCATGGAAAAGCATAACAAAGGTAAAATTTAAAATTTTTTAAAACTTATTAACATATAAAATCATCAAATTACAATACTATATAAAGGTTATTTCTACTGCAAGCCAAGAAATAATTCAAATCAGTATATTATATTCTTGTGTCTTTTCATGATATTGTAACATTATTAAACATTTCCTTTTAGAAATTACTGGAAAATATTTTAATATTATTTTGTTAAACAATTAGTAATTTTTAAAAGGCCTTTATTCCATAAATTATACCACATTGGTACTTCAATAAAAAGAAATAAAAATAACTTCTGAATCATTTGCTAAATTTAATAAAGGGTGAGTAAAAAGTAGGTTTACAGCTGTATGTGAAAGATTTTTTATTCTTGTATTATTATTATTTATTGTATTATTTTGCATATGAACAACTGTAAACCTATTTTTTTGCTCCACTATGTATTTTCATCAATAAGGTGAATATGTCTTTTTTTTTCCTTTTTTTTTTTAGGGAAAAATGTTCTACAAACTTTTAATCAATAAATTGGTAAACAATACCAAAAAGTCATTTAAACATTTTTTTAAATAATAGAAATAGGCAAGAAATATACTAAAACAGGTTTAGTTTCAACAAATAATAAAGGAATAATTAAAATAACATCATTGTCACAATCAGATTAATGAGTATTAAAAATATTGGTGAGAGAAAAAGATGGCGGAGGAGTGAAAGGGAGTCACGCTGACCTCCTCCCAAAACCAAACTGGAATTGCAACTAAATAATGGAGTTATCACCTGGAAAGCAGTGGAGCAATAGTGGGAGAGGAGCCTTGGTGCCGTGGACAGTGGATTCTACTCTCACACATCCCAACGGGTGAGAATTGCAGTGGAGGCTCCAGAGTGTGGGCTGGGTGCGCACGGGCACTGGCACCAGAGGGACATTGAAACGGCCAGTTAGGCGTCCCCGGGAAGAACGGGGTCTGAATCATAAACAGGAACCCCTAAACTACAGCAGCTAAAGCCGAGAAAATACAGACAAAACGCAACCCCAAAAAGCTTAGGGGCGCTCTCTGCCAGAGACAGCTGGCTGGGGATGCAAAAAGACATTTAAAGGGCAAACACAAAAGTTACAGGGGCAGCCACCCTCCTTGATCGCTGGGTACAGGCAGCAGCAGGGTGGGCTGGTGCCTGGGAAAAGACTGGTGAGGAAAACTTTGTGAAGAGAACTGACACTGCGGCCGGTGGAGCCCCGGTGATAACGCACCTCCCACTCTGCAGCTACCATCTCGCTCAGGCATAAGGGAATCAATTAACCTGCCTTTTGTGCGCTCGGCATACAGCTTGTGCTTGTGAGCTGCGGGGCTGAGTGCAGACTGTCTGGGAGAGCCTTGAGGAGAGACTGGAGATGGAGGCATTGGGGAAAGAATGGGAGGAGGAACCGGGGAGTCCCGACTCCATCCCCGCTCGGTAGTCTCCATTGTGGGCTGGAAAGGCGCGACCCCAAAGAGGCAGAAGCGGGGCGCGCATGAACCAGACTGCCTGCGATTGAGACGCAGTCCGCACAAGGGTTGGATCCCTGGCCGAAGGGGTCAGAGAACTGCCCAGAGGCCCCTGAGGGGAGACTAGAAACGGAGGCATTGGGGAAAGAACGGGAGGGGAGGAACGGGGGAGTCCTGACCCCCTTCTCCTTGCCGAAGTCTCCATTGCGCGGGAAGAGGCCACACCCCCAAAGAGCCAAAAGCCGAAAAGCAAACATAGACACCCCCAAAACACCCAGAGCAGGCGCGCACACTTGCGCCGAGTGACTGGCGAGGGTTGGCGAGCGTGTGTGTGACCCACGCGGGCTGGCGAACGCTTGCACCTGCCGGCAAGGCTTCACACAGACTGGCACCCATACGGCCTGCGAGGGATTGCACAGAGGGGCAAGGGCAGGCGTAAACTGACCTACCCGCCGCGATTGCGGAGCGGCCCACAAAATAAGTAGAGCTGCCCAGAGTCCCTGGAGGAGAGACCAGAAACAGGATTAACCGGAGAGTCCTAGAGCTGATTTCCTCCCATTTCCGTAGTCCCCATTTGGCGAGGGCAAGCAACGCACCCAAAGAGCCAAAAGCGGGGAAAACACACAATAGAAGACCCTAAACTGACCAGTGCCACGAAGCTCGCGTGCCAGGGAGGCCAGATGAGCACGGGAGGTCGCGAATAAGCCCCCCTGGTCTGGGGCAAACACATGCGAGCCCAGGCAGGTGGGGGACCCTGCCGCGCTGGGAACGCGCTCAAGGAGCTCTCGTGAGAGCGCAGAGAGATCCCAAAACATAGCCCAGCCCTGACCAAAGGGGTCACAGAGCTGCTCCAAGCAGGAGTCAGACACAGGCATTAGACTCCTGAAAGGCTCAAACAAACAACCCAAGGCCCTATAGGGTCAACAACTGACATCATCAGAGGCAATCCCAGAAAGAAAAGTAAAGGACAAAAATACTTAACAGACTCTCACAAAAATGGGAAGAAAAAGAAGTTCCCCTCAAATGAGTGGAAAAGGGGACTCCCCACAGAGAGAGCTCAATGAAATAGAGGCAAGGGAACTATCAGATAGTGAATTCAAAACAATGGTTCTAAGGAAGCTCAATGAGCTCAGCCAGCTCAAAGAGAACTATGAGACACTGCAGAGAAACTATCAGGATCTCACAGCAAACTATATCAGCCTGGAAAAGGACATAGAAACTATCAAGAAGACACAAGAGGATATGAAGAATACCATTTCTGAATTGAAGAACACAGTAGAAGGAATCCAAAGCAGGCTGGATGAAGCTGAGGATCGAATCAGTGAGATGGAAGACAAGGTAGAAAAAAGCTCCCAGAAAGAACAAGAAATGGAAAAACGGCTCAAAAAGAATGAAGAAGCATTTAGGGAAATGCAGGACAACCTGAAACGCAATAATATCCGTATAATAGGGATACCAGAAGGAGAAGAAGAGGAGCAAGGAATAGAGAACCTCCTCGAAAAAAGTAATGATGGAAAATTTCCCTAATTTGAGGAGAGAAAGGCTCTCATGGATCCAGGAGGCACAGAGGACCCCACTCAAGAAGGACCCAAGGAGGTCCACTCCAAGACACATCATCATTAAAATGACAAATGTCAAAGACAAAGAGAGAATCCTCAAGGCAGCAAGGGAGAAGGAGAAAGTAACATACAAGGGGGCCCCGATACGCCTAGGAGCTGACTTCTCAACAGAAACACTCCAAGCCAGAAGGGAATGGCAACAAATATTCCAAGCCATGAAAAGCAAGGGCCTACAGCCAAGGCTGCTCTACCCAGCTAGGCTCTCCATTAAAATAGAAGGAGAAATACGCAGTTTCCCAGACAAAAGAAAGCTAAAAGAATACATCTCTACCAAACCAGCACTCCAAGATATGCTAAGGGGACTGGTTTAAGCAGATGAAGGAAAAGAATGAGACAGAGAGGAACACAAGTACAAAGAGAAAAGATGAGTAAGTTTCTATCAGTAATATCTCTCAATGTGAATGGACTAAATGCCCCAATCAAAAGACACATGGTAGCTGAATGGATAAGAAAACATGACCCACACATATGCTGCCTACAAGAGACCCACCTCAGAGCAAAAGACCTACACAGATTGAAAGTAAAGGGATGGAAAATAATATTCCAAGCAAATGGACATGAGAAAAGGCTGGCGTTGCCATACTGGTATCAGACAAAGTAGATTTCAAAGCAAAGGCCATAAAGAGAGACCCAGAGGGGCACTTTATAATACTTAAAGGAAGAATCTATCAAGAAGACATCAACATTGTAAACTTATATGCTCCCAATATACGAGCCCCCAAGTTTATAAGGAAATTGTTGGATGACTTCAAAAAAGATATAGATAGCAACACACTGATAGTAGGGGATTTCAACACCCCACTGTCAAAAATGGACAGATCTTCCAAACAAAACATTAATAAACATATTGTGGCTCTGAATGACACACTGAATCAAAGAGACTTAACTGACATATATAGAACCTTACATCCCAAAGAAGAAAAATACACATTCTTTTCAAATGCTCATGGCAGTTTTTCAAAGATAGACCACATGATAGGACACAAAGCAAGCCTCAGTAAATTCAGGAAAATTGAAATAATACCAAACTTTTTCTCAGACCACAAGGCCTTGAATCTCGAAATCAAACTCAAAGAGAAACTTCAAAAACTTGGAATCTCATGGAGACTGAACAGTACACTATTAAACAATGAATGGGTCAATAATGAGATAAGAGAAGAAATCAAAAAATTTCTGGAAACAAATGAAAATGAACAGACAACAGTCCAAAACCTATGGGACACAGCAAAGGCAGTCCTGAGAGGGAAGTTCATAGCAATACAGGCTTACCTTAAAAAGATAGAAACATTTCAAATAAAAGACCTAACACTACAACTTGAAGAACTGGAGAAACAACAGCAAATAAATCCCAGAGCAAGTAGAAGGAAGGAAATAGTTAAGATTAGAGTTGAACTGAATGACATAGAGACAAAAAGAACAATTCAGAGGATCAACCAATCCAGAAGCTGGTTCTTTGAAAAGATTCATAAAGTTGACAAAACTTTAAGCAGACTCATCAAGAAAAAAAGGGAGAGGACCCAAATTAATAATATCAGAACGGAAAGAGGAGAAATAACAACTGATACCACAGAAATACAAATGATCATCAGAAACTATTATGAACAATTATATGCCAAGAAATTTGAAAATCTTGATGGAATAGACAAATTTTTAGCAAAGTATAATCTTCCAACACTGAAGGAGGAAGAAACAGAAAGCTTGAACAGACCGATAACAGCTGGGGTAATTGAAGCAGTCATCAAGAAACTCCCAGCACACAAAACCCCAGGGCCAGATGGTTTCCCAGGAGAATGTTACAAAACATTTAAGGAAGAGCTAACCCCTGTCCTTCTCAGACTATTCCAAAAAATCCAAGAGGAGGGAAAACTGCCAGACTCCTTCTATGAGGCCAGCATCACCCTGATCCCAAAACCAGATAAAGACCCTACAAAGAAAGAAAACTACAGGCCAATTTCACTGATGAACATAGATGCTAAAATCGTCAACAAAATATTGGCAAACCGCATCCAGCAATACATTCAAAAGATTATCCATCACGATCAAGTGGGATTCATCCTAGGGATGCAGGGATGGTTCAATATACGCAAATCAGTAAACGTGATACACCACATAAATCAAAGAAATACAAAAACCACATGATCATCTCGATAGATGCAGAAAAAGCATTTGACAAGGTACAGCACCCATTTATGATTAAAACACTCAGCAAAATGGGAATAAATGGGGCATTCCTCAACGTAATAAAGGCCATATATGAAAAACCTACAGCCAATATCATACTCAACGGGCAAAAACTGAAAGCTTTCCCACTAAGATCGGGAACACGACAAGGATGTCCGCTCTCACCGCTTCTTTTCAACATCGTATTGGAAGTCCTAGCCACAGCGGTCAGACAAGAGAAAGAGATAAAAGGCATCCAAATAGGAAAGGAGGAAGTAAAACTATCATTGTTTGCAGATGACATGATAGTGTACATAGAGAACCCTGTAGACTCTACCAAAAAAACTCCTCAACCTAATAAGTGAATTTGGCAAAACAGCAGGATACAAAGTCAACATTCAGAAATCAAAGGCATTTTTGTACACCAGCAATGCAATAGAAGAAGAAGAAATCAGGAAAAATATACCATTCGATATAGCACGAAAAAAGATAAAGTACCTAGGGATATTTTAACCAAAGACACAAAAGACCTGTATGCAGAAAACTATACAACATTGAAAAAAGAAATTAAGGAAGACACAAATAAATGGAAGCATATACCGTGCACATGGATTGGAAGAATTAATATCCTTAAAATGGCCATACTACCAAAAGCAATTTATAGATTCAACGCAATCCCTATTAAGATACCAATGACGTATTTCACAGAAATAGAACAGACATTTCAAAAATTTATATGGAACCATAAACGACCTCGAATAGCCGCAGCAATTTTGAGAAAGAAACACAACGTAGGAGGGATCACAATACCGGACATCAAACTCTACTACAAAGCCACTATACTCAAAATAATCTGGTACTGGCACAAGAACAGACCCATAGACCAGTGGAACAGAATAGAAAGCCCAGAAATAAGCCCAGGTCTCTATGGACATCTAATATTCAACAAAGGGGGCAAAAGCATAAAATGGGGCAATAACAGCCTCTTCAACAAATGGTGTTGGGAGAGCTGGATGGCTACATGCAAACAATTGAAATTGGATCATCAGCTGACACCATACACAAAAATAAACTCAAGATGGATAAAAGACTTAAATATAAGTTGCAACACCATAAAAGTCCTAGAGGAGAACATTGGCAGGAAACTCTCAGATATCCCACGCAGCAATTTTTTCACTGATATGTCTCCTAAAGCAAGGGACATAAAGGAACGAATAAACAAGTGGGACCTCATCAAAATAAGAAGCTTCTGCAAGGCTAAAGAAAACATCAGCAAAATGAAAAGGGAGCCAACCATTTGGGAAAATATATTTGCTAATGATACATCAGATAGAGGTTTGATCTCCAAGATATACAAAGAACTCACTCGACTTTACTCCAAGAAGACAAACGATCCAATCAAAAAAATGGGCAAAGGACCTGGGCAGATGCTTTTCTAAGGAGGAGAACAGAGGGCCCAGAGGTTTGAAAGGATGCTCTGCATCACAGCCATCAGAGAAATGCAGATCAAAAACCACCATGAGGTACCACCCAAACCGGTCAGAATGGCCATCATAAACAGATCCACAAACAACAGGGCAGGCGAGGCTGTGGAGAAAAGGGGAACTCTAGTCCAGTTGGTGGGAATGCAGACTGGTGCAGCCACTATGGAAAGCAGTGTGGAATTTCCTGAGAAAGCGAAAATGGAACTGCTTGATCCAGCGATTCCCCTGCTGGGACTATACCCCGAGAACACCAAAACGCCAAACAAAAGAACCCATGCACCCCAATGTTCCTAGCAGCACAATTTACAATAGCCAAGTGTTGGAAGCAACCTAAATGCCCATCAGTAGATGACTGGATCAAAAAATGATGGTACATATACACAATGGAAACACGCAGCAGAAAGAAAAAAGAAGTACTAAACTTTGCGACAGCAGGATGGAAGTGGAGAGCATCATGCGAAATAAGCCAGGGGGTGAAAGACAAATACCATATGATCTCACCTATAAGCGGAATAACCACAATGCAAAGAAGCAAGGGAAAATATGACCAGCAACACAGAAAGGAAAAGAAATCAACAGAGACAAGAGGGAAGGGGGGGCAGGGAAAGGGAAGGGGAAGGGTCAAGTCAAGGGACATATAGCAAGGACTCATGGACAAAACCAAAGGGGAAGAGCTGAGGGAGGGAAGGTGGGAGGGGGCAAGGGAAAGAGGTGGGGGAAGGCAGAGAAAATGTATTTAAAAAGTAAATAAATTAATTAAAA